>NC_056731.1:729958820-729976320 GCF_019279795.1 Protopterus annectens | reverse complement strand
GCATGCAACAATACCATACCGGCCTATGTGTCAGCCTTAGGCTTTGGAATACTGGCCAAGGCTATTGGCGCCCCCATGGTGCCTTACTTAGGAGAGTCTCAAAGGTGAATACCAGCTCCATAAACAGCACAATAGCAGATTCAATGAGGGGAATGCTACTCAACACCAGGAGTTGTGATCACAACATGCATGCACTCACAACATTCCTCAGGATGGGCAACATCAACATCTGTGCAGTAACTGAGATCTGTTTTAAGGCTCCTGAGAGCACACCAGGCTACAACCCATACTACACATTTCAGCCACAGAACATGGACTGACACAGACATGGAGGGGCTGTATCCATATTCATCAGGGATACCTACACCTCCAGGTTAGTGGGGCAGCATGATACCTCTGAGATCATCCATGTGCAGCTAACATCAGCCACAACTGCAATGTAAACTGTGGCCTGCTACGGAATCACCCTCCATGACTCAGGACCTCCACTCCACCTACCGGGAGACAGTGGAGAACATGACAGTCCTAACGCACACCCTGGCATTGGTTGATATCAACTACCATACCATTAACTGGGAACTTACTCCAGTTTCACTCCCAGGCCCAGCGCTTCCTGGAATTTATCACCTCATTTGCCCTGTATCAGGCAGTAACCTCCCTAACGTGGGGTGGAAACTACTAGATGTGGTCATCACCAACATGGGCAACAGGTGCACCACAGCGGAGGTTAACCGGTCACTGGTTAGATCTGACCATGAACTATTCACTGTTTCCACACCCAAGCATCTCCCCTACCCACAGATACCACAATATATACCTGTCCTACAGCTAAATGTACACTACTAGTGACAGGGGTGGGGGAGTTTTCACAGTCCCCATGCTAAGGGGAAACACTGCTCAAGATACAGACAGATTTAAAATGCAGTCTATACGCACCTAAACGGATGTATGGATTGTGCCATCACTGGTAAACCAAGGCTCACTCCTCCTAGACAAGGACACTAGTCTGGTGGACCTCTGCAATAAACAGACTATACTACAGAAGTAGGTCACTGTTCCAGGCAAACAGCAAATCCCACGAAGGGCAGACATCCGTGACCACTATTAGTATTATACGTAGGTCCCTCATGACATCATCCAAGGCTAACATCAACAGGAGAATACGCAAGGATTCAAAAGATAACCACAAAGCCTTCTTTGGCTTTGTCAAGGATCTACGTGGTGACACACAGATTTGCACTGTGCCGGTGAACTATAGCACAAAATATGCTGACCCTACTGATATTGCCAACATCCTTGAAGATACATTCAGTGCCCTCTTCATCCCCTAAAGAGCCCACAACACTACCCAAAAGGTACAGTATCCCACACATCAGAGACACACACTTGGAAATGACCCTCTTTAACAGCAGAACACAGCATCAGTGGAGGCAGATGTTGTCCCAGACTGCATCTTGCAAACTGTACAAGACAACCTGACCCCCCCACCTACTTAAGCTTTCCTACCTCAGCCTCTCCACAGGCTACATGCCCATACAGTGGTGCGTGGCAATGGTTATTCCACTCCATCAAGGTGGAATCACAACTGACCATGGTAACTACCACCCCATAAGCCTGATTAGCCTGGTCTGCAATGGTATGGTTCGCATTCTCACGGCACTCATTAACAAAGACATTGGTAACCTCCGAACATGTGACCCAACCCAGGTCAGCTTGGTTGAGTGCAGTTCATGCCCACTGAACCTGTTTGATGTCTTACATACAGTCACCAAGATGTTAGATGACGGGGAAGGTGGTTCACACATACTACCTGGACATCACCAAGGCTTTTGACACCTTGCCCCATTCAGGTATTATTGATAAACACACCACCCTGTACATACACCCATACGTCACAGGTTGGGTTGCCAATGGGCTTACACACAGAACCCACATGGTATGACTAGTGGGCTCCAGGTCCAACTCTTGACCAGTCATGACTGGTGTCCCACAGGACTCAGTCCTGGGAAACCTACTGTTTGGCATATACATCTCAGAGGTACAGGCAAACACAGGTGGACTATGGCAGACCATGTTTGGCAATGACTGCGAAGTGGGAGCCATGATTAATAGTCCAGCTGACACAGACATCCCTCAAGGGGCCTCACAGAGAATGTCACAGGGTGCCAACGTCACGGCCTCCAGCCAAGTGCCACTAACTGCATGGTCATTCCATTGTAGAACTGGCAACCATATATTAACACATAGGTGGCAGCCACTTTAATGCGGATGAGGTAATGGGGCATCTGGGGACTTAGGTAGATAGTGATCTCCCCTTTGACAATCATATCTCCACGGTAGTTAGGACATCCTTCTATGTAGGCCATCTGATTACTAAAGGATTTCCATCTAGACATACTAGGGTTATAGTGCCCCTTTACTCATCACTCATCAGTCCCATCATAGGGTATAATAACTCATGTGGGATGTACCTCAGAAGACACTTCCAACAGCTGGGAGGTCCATGAATGTACCTTGCCAAGGGGGAACACTGGCCTCCAACATATGGCCTATGCAGCCAGACTGAATAAACTCCTGCTTTACTCAGTGGCATCTCGTTTACCCAGAGATGATCTCCACTGGCCAACACAGCCATGTTGAACTCAGGCTTGATCGATATGCTCCACCTATGGGAATCCATGTCACAGTCAGCCACACACTGTAGTGAGCTGAACCTTCCCACAACAATAACTGGAAGATGCTGGAGGGACAGCTTCCTGTCACAGATACCCCCCATACTTTGGAGCAATATCTCTAACTACATTATACAGAGCCCCTCACTAACACTCTGCAAGAGAAACCTTGAAGAGTGGATGGGGATCAGTAGATGCACCCCAGGGATCCCGCCATTGGCTCTGCTTCACAGAGGGACAGTTAATGAATCAATGGGGTGGCAAAAGCTGACACATTTTAGCTGAGCTTATGAATGGCCTCTGGCAGTTGGCCAAGTACCTGCCTATGAATCTATACATACAGTATCTGCATATGCTGATAGCTTAATTCACTGTTCAGGTGTTGCCTTACCTTGCGCCAATGGCAGTTGTGTGTGCAATAGTTGAGGGCTGCCTATGTTGGTTGCACACAGTAGACTGCCTATACATGACAATTTACAGGTAGTCTTGTGTGTGTGCCATCCATTTTTACTGTGTGTGCACGTGGAGAAAGGTGTCAGTCCCTAGGTGCCTACACTGAAGTGTGTGTGTGCTATACGTTCCCTCTTTGCCAAGGCATGGGCATACTGGGCATGCCTCCATCTGCCTACTGGGGCTGGCTCAGGGTGTTCATGGTCTGAGTACCTCTGTGCCCCTTGGTAATGGTGGTGGGCTGTGAGGGCCTTCACCATTCTGTCCCTGCTGCAGCTGTTTCCACAGGACCATATTGTGTAGCATGGCACACATTATAAAGATGTGGGCACATGTACCTGGAGAGTATTGCAAGGCTCCACCAGATATGTCCAAGCAACAGAACCGTGATTTCAGCATCCCAAACAAAATGCTCTGTGATGATTCTGGCTTGTGCGTGTGCCTCATTATGGTATTCCTGCATGGGTATGTGTGCATTTCTGATGGGAGTCATCATCCACGGTTCTAGTGCATAGCCAGCATCCCCCACCAGAGAGAGATTTTCAAAAGGGGTTAGGATGTGTCCTTGGATGAGGTCAGATAATGGAAAGGGCAGTTCTGATTCTACTCGTGCCACTGTTAAGGATAGACATGACACTAGGATTATGTTTACATATTGCAACAATATACATGGTGTCTGTGAAATAGTCAGGAACAATTGGAATATTTTAAGTACTGATGATAAATTGAGTGGGTTGTTGGGGCAAGCTCCCTTGTTTGGTTTCAGGAGACATAAAAACCTTAATATTTTGGCTACAGAGCATGTACCTAGATGGAGGCCAATTATGAATAAGGAAGGGACAGTCCCTTGTGGGTCATGTAAGGCTTGTGAGGTTATAAATAAAGCAGTGGATTTTATACATCCTGTTACAGCAAAATGATTTCATTTTAAAGCCAGGGAGACTTGTAGAGCCACAGATTTGATTTATTTAGCTGAATGTCAACAATGTGTGAGTTTTTATGTAGGAAAAATGAACTGTATGTTTAAGGTTAGAATTGTACAGCATTTATCCTGCATTAGGACAAATAATCCACATAATGCATTGTTCAGGCACATATATCAGAATGAGGGACATGGCTTAAATTTAGGGCCATTAGGAATATGTACAGAAGTTTGAGAGGGGGGATATGAAACAACAGACTGAATTAGAGGAGACAAAGTGGATAATTGAGTTGTTGGCTCATAGAGCACCAGGGCTCAATGAGGCAGTCCCCGTGAGACCCGCCTTAAAAAATAGGTGGGTACGTTATTAGAGATGATTGGATACAAGATAGTTTAAATATTTTCCCTGAGTAGTGTAGGATTATCTGAAGAAGGGTTAGTACCTGAAAGCGCTAAGGATTTGATAATTGTTTTTACTGAAGCTTCTTGGAATTTTATTCATTGATCTTATCCATCGACTTTGTGTTTTTATGGATGCCTGTCGTGTGAATTAAATTTTTGAACACAATGTTAATCTGCAACCTTTTATTTATTTTATCTGTAAAATAAGAGTTGAACTATATTGCAGTTTCGAGTGGTGACTTATCAAGAGAGGGGTTTGGAGTGAATTTTTGGCTGGGATGTAAGATTTATACTGTTCCCTTTAAGAGATACTATTCTGACTTTATTGTTTTCCTTTTTATCAGTGTTTTGAAATTATAGTTTCCTCTTTCTTATCTTTCTTCCACTAATGTTTCTTGTTAATAGATGCCCCCATTAGTATTTTTTGTTAACAGCTGCCCCCTAATTCTCTTCTTCCTTCCCTAGTAGCTCATAAGCGTTCTGCAATTGCACATTGCATTCATTAACAGACCAGCACACTGCCACCTTGTGCCTCAATTAGAACATTTTCAGTTATATTTACATTTTTCATTTTCTAGCATATTTTCAGAATCAAATTCATAACTCAAGCTCAGTTTACCAGGGCTGCTCAGAGTTTGGCCTCCTTAGCCACAGATCTGAAGTCAATCTGAATGTAATCCAAGGCATTCTGTGAATTCTACTGAAAAATAAGTATTTTTATAACCTTATTTGCACTTTTAAACTGTTTGCAACTGTTTTGCCAACAACTTTAAACTCTTTATTGTTTGTGACTGTGTTTTCTGCACTGCCTATTTGCAGTACTTGAACAATTTATAGCATAGGCTAGATTCAGACTTGCTGAATCTAGACTGTTTGGCATTTTCTTAGCACTAAAGACAGCCATCTTATATTAAGAGGGGCTCCTACACCATTGTGGCAAGAGTACACTCAAGGACCCATTTGAGTTGGGGATTGCTGGAACAAGGCTTAGTCCTGAGCTTTCCTATTGGTTGGATTGTTTGAAAACTGTTTTACTTAACTGATATTTAAACACAGTGTTTGCATGTAGCTGTGCACTGCACAATGGGCGGTAGCACTGCTATGTATAGACCCTAACACTTAAAAAGTGAAATTTTCTCTAGATAACTGCTAGGAAACCCTCTTACAGTGCCCTACTTTTCAGCTCACAATGCAGTTGCACACTGCTGCCCAGAGAGTAACACAGCTGTGCTTTTTGAAATGCCAGTGCAGGCTTCCACCCCTAAACCTGCCATAAATTAGTTGATTTTACCAGTTCTTCAACAGAACCTATTCCATCTAGCTCATCCTCCACCATTTATTACAGAATTGGCATAATGGAAGGTCAGTTTCCCACCATTTCTCCAGCCAGCCTGATTGACATGGGCATCTTGAGACAATGTAGCAATTGCTTCATGTATACAGGCAATCTACTACTCCTAAAACATGCAAATGCAATGTGTGAGAGATGTATCTACTATGAATCTAGAATCAATGCTCTCTCATGTAACAACAACTCAAATACCAAGCAGGTTGTCAGCAATCATACTCCACCTCCCATACATACCAAGCACACAACACATAAACCAACATATGTGCAGGTACTTACGAGAAATATACCAGAAGAACAAAGATTTCCCAAGCACAAACCTTCTGCAGACAGTATGGTTCCAACAGCACGCACTACACATAATAACACACACATTAGTGTCTCACTCAATAAGCCCCAAGGCAAAAATATCTAAACAAAATGTCTTGGTCAAAGGTGACTTCATAGTGAGAAACACAGATGCCCTCCTCACTAGGCAGGACAAGGAGAAATAATGGTCAGCTCCCTGTCTGGTGCTAGGATCCGCCAAATCAAGCACATACTCAAGTGTCTCAACAGCAAGTACTGTTATGACTCTGTCATAATCCATGTTGAAGTGAATGACATGACACGTACCCCACTGGAATATGTGAAGAGAGACATGATGGAGCTTTCAGATTATGTGGTCAAGCAGGTACATCCCTAGCCCTAAGCAGCATTCTTCCCTCACCCAGGATGATGCCACAATACAAACAAAAAATGATTGACTTCAGCAATTGGCTTAGCTTCTGGTGTCAATCCAGGGGGATCCAGTATCTGACAGCCTTGGATGATATGGTTGACAGACCATGCAGCTTTGGCAGAGATGGTCTGCACCTCTCCCTTCTAGACATTAGGTTGCTGACAAAGGTACTTGTCGCCTCCATTGTGCCTTTTTTAGGCAATGCCACAAGAACAAAATTACTGATGTAAAAATATCCTCCAGAAACATACTCAGGGTTATGCTGCTTAATGCTATCCTAAGAGTTGTCTAAATCAGAAACTGAACTCACTTGAAGCACTTCTCACCCTGGAAGATGCTGATGTCTGAACAGTCACAAAGACATGGTTCAAGGCCTCAGATAGTATCCTGGCTTTGTAGGGCTATAATGCCTTCCACACATTCAGACCACACAATGAATATGAAAAAAAGAAACAAGGGATTAGGAGTATCCATCTTCATTAAAGACATATACACCTCTAGACAGGTTAAACAGTATGACTCCTAGAGTTACTCCAAGTCCAACTAACTGTTGGAAAGCGCACCTTTCCATCTCATTGCTAGCTATAGGTCCCCCGCCATGAACCATGAAAACCATACAGCCTACCAGGACCTAAATGAGTCACTCTCAGTACAGCCAAATACCCTGGTCATGGGTGACTTTAACTATCCTTCCATTGACTGGGTAACATATATGAGCATAAACCCAAAGGTTTCTGGACTTTGTTAACACAAATGCTCTGAAACAGATAGTCAGCACCCCACAAGGGGATCCTTGGGGTCTATATTATAACATCGAAGTCTAACAACTTTGAATATTATAATATTGGACCCAGTAGAGTGAACGCTGAAAATAGCGAAGCTGCAGAACACCGAATACTTTCCTAGGGAAAGTATTCAGTGGGCCGTTTCTGCAGCTTTGCTATTTCCTCAACTGTGGAGCGAAGGTTACAGACTGGGTTAAGGTAAGTGTGCGAACGAAGGTGAGTGTGTGATTGGGTGCAGGTTAGGTGAGTTAGGGTTAGGGTGTGGGTCGGGTAAGTGTGCGATTGTGTGGACGTGAGGGTTAGGGTGGGGTAGGTGAGTTAGGGTTAAGGAGCAGTTAAGGTGAGTGTGCGATAGTTAGGGACCTTAGGGTTAGGGTTAGGTTAAGGTAAGTGGATAGTTAGTGGTGTATGTCTGGTTTAGTGTAGGGTTTTCTGAAGTGTATGTGTGTGGATTATTTATTTTGGTGTGCTTGTGTTGTGTGTATGTTTGTTCAAACAGCAAATTTTTTCCCTGGGAAAAAATTTACTATTCTGACTGTTCGGTTTTCTGGTGTTTCGCTTGAATGGGTTCGATATTATAACATTCTAAGCTGTAAGATTTTGATGTTATAACATAGACCCGATCCTTGACATAGTGCTCACCAACATGGGGATCACTGCACCACCCCATGTGTGGGGCTCTTCCTGGTAAAGTCTAATCATAAATCAATCTTGTTCAAAGTAATGAGCGTACCTGACCCACCCACAGGAGCAAAAATATTAAAAAATGTATCCAAAGCAAACTATAGCTTACTAAGTGATGGCGTTAATTGTTTCAGACCCCCTGCCAACACTGACAGCAATGGCCTCTATACTGAGGTGTACACAAATGTCTTGTATAAACACCTGTATAAATGTATAGACTCAGCCATACCAGACTAGATCAAATCAAGATACTCTTAAAAAATAAGCCATCTTGGTGGACATCTGGCATAAATAGATTATACAATAAGAGAAAGAAACTGCTATTAAAAAACAAGAGGGAACAGTCCCAGCAAAGTATGAACTCCCTCCAAAACATAAATAAACAAATTAGGCATCTAGAAAAGTCCTCCAAAGCTAATTACAAAACAAAATTAGCATACCTAGCTAAAGTAAATCACAAAGCATTCTTTAGCTACACCCAAAATCCAAAAGGGAAGGCCTAGCTTTGTGCCAAACTAGCTGTGGACAGTACCACCTATACTGAACCTGAGGACATCACCAACTTGCAAGCAGGCAGATTTGGTGAAAACTTCACCCCCCTGTCCTACCCTACTCATAATCATACCCCATAACATACCTGTCTCCAGTCCTTTGCCTAGTATCTCCACAGAGTAGGTCATAGCTGCCCTCACCAGGGCCAAAAACACAGCCTCTATGGGACAGGACAACATCCCAGGCTGCCTATTAAATGGTCTAAAACAGGAGTTAGCAGAACTGCTGAATATGCTTTTCAATCTCAGTCTAAGAAATGACTTTGTCCCAGCTGAGTGGAAAACAGCAACCATAATCCTGTTACACAAAGGGGGTCCCTCAACCAACCTCGGGAACTATAGACCCATAAGCCTAACCAGCTTTATCTGCAAGCCCATGGAGAGAATCATCATGGAACTTATCAACAAGGATATAGGTGATCTTCAAACTCTTGACCTGACCCAGTCTGGCTTTGTTAAGGGCAAATCTTGCCTGCTAAACCTGGTGGACTTCTTTGAGAATGTCACCAAGATCCTGGATGAAAGCAAACCAGTTCACACTGCCTATCTTGACCTAGCCAAGGCCTTTGGCACAATCCCTCATTCAGGCATCATTGAGAAACTCATCCAGCTGGGACTTAACCATTATGTCACTAGATGGGTTGCCAAATGGCTCACAAACAGAACACACACAGTCAAAATTAGGGATGCCAACTGTACTAGCAGATCTGTTACTAGTGGACTTCCACAGAGATATGTGCTAGGCTTCCTATGGTTTGGTGTCTATTTTTCAGTAGTCCAGGTGAAAATAGGTGGCGCATGGCTTACGAAGTTTGCTGATGACTGCGAACTGGATGCAATTACTGAATCCCCCAAAGATGTCAAAGTAGAAATGTGATTACACAGACAAATGATTGGTGTCAAAGCCATGGACTTAAACTAAATATAAAAAAATGCATTATCATCCCCTTCAGCAATGGGGAAACCCCTGCTAATTACAACATTAATAATATCCCCCTACATTCAAATGCAGTGGTGAGAGATTTAGGAATACAAGTTGATAGCAACCTTAATTTTGATCACCAAGTGTCTAAAGTAATAAGGAAGGTCTTCTATGTTGCACACCTCATAGTCAAGGGTATAGCATCCAAAGCTAAGGAGGTTATAACTCTCCTGTACTTGGCTCTGATCAGATCAGATCAGATAATAGAGTAAAATGCTCCCTTCTGTATGTAACTCACCAGATATCTGCAGCAACTGGAGACCTCATAGGTTTCTCCCAAGAAAATTCAGGGTCTACAACACATGACCTACATGGAAAGACTGAAGGCCTTATCACTTTACTCAGTATTGTATAGATTGCTTAAAGGTGACTTGTACCTGGCCTTCAGAGCAGTCTCAGACCCTGCCTTGATGAAGCTGATGCACATATGAAATCTAATGGGTCAAGATTTACTCACTCTAGGGATCTTACCCTAGCCTGGGACATTAACAGGGCATGCTGGAGAGACAGCTATGTCTCCCAGAGGTTGCCACTCCTCTGGAACAAACTCTGAATTAATGTAAAATAGAGCTCCTCAATGAGCCTATTTAAGCATAACCTGGACAATTAGATGGGAAACCATGAATTTACACTGGTAGTTTCACCTATCTCCCTATTAGACAGGGGGAGCCAATGCTGATCTTATATTTGTATGTAAACATAGACGATATATCTTGGACCATAAGGGAACAGAGATATAACATGGCTAGGCTTGTAGAGGCCTTAGGGCCAATAGCCTAATAACCTCCTATAACCCTAATATTCCTATGATAATCTTCTTCATTACTTTCAATATTAACTTCATTATACCCAGTTATCTGTTCATAATCAAACCAATAATGTCCACTTTTTACACATTTTCTGCAAATGATTTTGCAGTCTCTTACTGAACATCTAAAATCCTGAAACTGAGAACACCTTCTTTGTTTGTCATCACCACAAAAATAACTGGTAAGAATAACCCAAATGCCTTCCCACACCTTTTCTTCCATCAGAACACTAGCAAATAATGTACTCAACTCTCTAGAACAGGCAAGATCATCTGCACTTTCCATATCCCATTCCACAATTGTCGCTCATCATTAAATATCTTAGTTTAAATTTTTTTACATCTCTTTTTAAAATACTGTCTTATTTCAGTTTTATCAGAGTCTAGTGTTCTAAACCAAATAATAACTTTCTTTTTTAACAGTATATTTGTTCGTGTTACCACATAGCCCTTTCATGGAGAAAAGAATGACTTATTAGTCAAAAGTTGTAAAGGTTTTTCGGCTAACATAGTACTTTCAAATATGATGCCACACAAGAACTCTGCACTATGATGCATCAGAGTCCTCACATCATTTACTGCAAAACCTAACAGCACTACTAAATGCCCACAAACAACAAACCTTGTAATTGCTTCCCTAGTCTTATTCCTACCACATGTAGTTTATTTACTCTTTGTGTCCTCTGCCTCTCTTATCTTTGTAGAATTCCAACAGCATTTACATTTTTATAAGTTCCAGGTTGCCTTTCAGATACTGTATGATTACCTGTATCTTTATTTAGATTGCTTCCTTTCATCCACTGCTTCTGGTTTTTGTTCTGAATCCTTATAGTATCAGGATCTTTTACTGATATCTGCACTACACCCTTATTGTTTTCCACTGGAAAGCATTTTTCATTACACCCAACCATAATAAAATACGTTCACAACTTGACATTTTCCCAGCAATCAACAGTTGCAGCTTATGATTCTCCAACCCATCTTGCTGCACAACAGTTAACTAATTGGCAGTAACATTCAGTAAATCTTTTTCCACAGTATTTGTACATGTTATTCCATTGCTTGCTTGCTTGTGTACCAGTAACAGCCACTGAAGTCTCACCTCTTTCATTCAGCTCTGCTACTGAAATTGTCTCCTTCATTAAGCTCACCTTTTTCTTGAAGTGGTCTTCCAGCCCCACCCACAGGACAACAGTAGGAGTATTTTATTTAGTACAACATAAACAACATTATTTACATATTTACAATATGTACATATTTATAGGTACTTATATATATATATATATATATATATATATATATATATATATACACATTTATATTTTTTAGCATTTATTATTTTTCTTATAACATCCTTATTATTTTTCCATAATGGACCCCTACTCATCCTTCCTCAACCATAATTTATTTTTTTTCATAATATATCTGCCAAAATCCATTTCCCAATAAACAAATGTTCATTCAGTCTTTCATTCCAAATTGCCCATATTATATAAAATAAATTATCTACCCGTCTCACAAAACTCTTTCATCTTTTTTTTATAATATCCATATATAATCTCATTCATGTCATATCTACATTGTTTATGTCATTAATATCCTCAAAAAATTTCTTCATACAACTTTTTCCAGAGTTTCACCACTCTTTTACATTTCAAAAAACATGCTCTTATGTGTCTGCTACTCCACACTAAATAACTCTTTCAACTTTCTTTTTATATGTCATATTCCCCTTAACTGGCAACTTATTTATTACCAGAATCTGACACTGTACTATCTTGGCACATCACTTTTTCTTTGTCTTTTTTTTCCTCAAAAAATATTTTATTTTCAATTAAAATAACATTTACATAATATTTTTAAATATAATTTTAAACAACTATAATTTCATCTGTTAACTGCAATGACTGACCTTTTGTTAAGAACTGCCAGTATGATGGTTTGGGAATTGTTTTATATGTTATTAACTCTTTATATAGATTTGAAATGGAATTTTTCTTTTCACAACTATTATATATAAATTCATACAGAAAACATATTAGATTTAGAATATCTTTAAATGAAGAATTATTAATTAATCTGCATTAATCTGGAATGTAGATTAGAATGCTTTGTAAGGTTAATCAGTCCTGTTTTGGAATATTGTAAGCAGTTTTTATCATATGTATATCTAAAACATTTACCTCAGATTTACTAATCTTTCGTGCAGGACTAATCTAGTCCTGCACGGAAGCGGCAGTTTAGGTGGAGGACGGCAGCGCGCCATGCATATTAATGAAGGCATGCTGCCTGACCTCCTAATCCTACACGGAGTGTGGACAAGTGCAGGGGGTGTGTCTGAGAGCAGAGCTCTCAGAATGAACATGCCCCTTCAAAGTAGAACAGCAGAAACTATAAATAAATGAGCGAGACCACTCATAGGTGTCCGCATATCCCCACCAACAGTCCCCCATGTGTACAACAGCAACAGGACATAAAAATAAAAAGTGGAAACCTCTTTATTTTTTTTTAAAACCCAGAGTACAGCTAACCATAGGTGAGCAGGTGTGCCCATCACTTAGCTATGGTTAAAGCAGATGAAAAGGCTGAAGAGGATAACAAGCAATATATATGCAAATGAAGTAGCACAGCAATAGTGTAGTGGTTAGAGCTTCTGCCTAATGAACAGGCATTCCCGATTTGAGTCCCACTGCAACGCATATCATTTTCCATGTGAAATCTGTATATGAACATATTTTTGCATCTTTTTGCTGTATAACCTACTAAAGAACATTTAAATGTGAACTGGAATACTGCATTAAATGCACATGTGAAATGTCAGTGTCATAATGAATAAGGTATTATTAAGCAGGTTTAAGCACAAATAAGCAGTAGTAAGCATATATAAGCACTACTAAGCGTGTTTAAGTGCGTTTGCGTGGTGGTAAGCATTGCCTATGCAGATTAAGCAAAGTAGAAGCTAACTGAGTGTAAGAAACTCGAACCGAAGGTTAGCAGTTCTTACCGTCACGCAAACCCACTTACAACTGCTTTAAAGTGCCTTAATCACTCTGTACCCAACGGCCCATGTTCTGCCCAGCAACAAAATAAACTGCCTCTGCAAGGCTTGAACTCAGGACCCTGTATACTATAGTTATAGTAGTTAACCACTAATCCATCATAGCAATACCAATGAATGAGGTATCAGCAAACTAATCCTCACCACAGGAAGATCAAACCAAACCTGAACTGAATCTATGTACAGTGTGAAGTGGTATAACCTGCTACATAAAATAAATATGTGAACTGGAGTACTGCAGATGAGAGGTGTTATGTAATAAAGTGTAGAAGTAGTAGAAGTGTAGAATCATGAATACAAGACACATATAGAACCTGTAATGAATAATAAATCACTGCCAAAAGGCAAATATAGTGTTAATTAACTATTAAGCAATGCTAACCACAGCACAGCTCAACTTAGTAAGAGTAAGCAATGTGTAGGGGAGCCAATCCAATCTGCCTAGTGGTATACCTCTTTAAGCACTGCCAACCTTAGGTAAGCAGGTGTGCCCATAGCTTAGCATTTTCAAACCTAGCCAATCACGGAAAAGTGCAAGTAAATGGCCATATTTAAACCCCACAGGCGGGAATACGTTCCATAACTGGTTGTAGCTTCCTACTGCAGGCAGAATGGCTAGTGTGGGTGAAGGCACTCATTTTAGAGTGCAGTGCTGAGGCATCCAGGAGTCAAAAATCATGGTATAGCTCCTGGTAAAACACCATGATGAGAGACTACTGCAGGGCCAGTACCATGGCTCGCAGTATAAAATGGAGGCCTGGGACAGTCTCGCCTGTGACCTCACCAGTGCCACAGGTATCCCCCAGACTGGTGAGCAGGTCAGGCACCACCATGCTGACCTGAAGCAGTAGAGGGGGGATGTACTGGAACAGTGGCTCAAGGAGTCTTGGCAGATGGCTAATGCCCCAGTACTGAGTAAGTGCTCATTCTACTAAGTAGTTAATAATTGCCTAGCTTGAGTATACTATGGATAGGTATGGCTAAATATCACTGTATTCCTCTGACAGCTGCAGATGAGCGGGCTGCCAACCATTAAGCCCATGATGCTAGGTTGCAAAGGCTGCGTCACGAGGCAGGTTAGTAATTAGTCTGCATGTACTGTCATAGCAAATAAATATAAGAACCTTAGAAAGTGTTGTACCAGTAGAAATAAATGTGTAATAGTCTGTGAATAAAGTATAACCCCTGGAGTGTTTCTGTTTACTCTTCTGTCATATGCTGGTGAACTGTTGCATACTATAAATAGTACTGTTGTATTTTAAGCAGTGTCATCCACACTGTGGTATGCAGATAAAATGTGTATAAAGTCCTGGAAGTGCCAAGAGGTCAGACATATTGTACAAGTGAGGGAGACTTAGAAAACAGTAGAAAGCTTTACATCATTTCCCTGATAGCACAGTGTACTATGATGTTAATTATAACTTTTTGTCACACACAGCAGGGGTTTGAATCCTGTGAGTGCTACTAAGTTGTATGCATAATCATACCCCACAACTGTGCAGATTTTGTTACAATGTTCAGATAGAAAGCTGTATGCATAATTACACCCAACAACTGTACAGAATTTGCTAGAATGTTCAAATTGAAAGTTGTATGCATATTCATACCCCACAATTGTTCCAATCTGTCCAGCATGTCCAGATAAATGGCCCATATCACCAGCCTGGTACCCTGCCCCCCTGAAAAATCAGTGTGATGATCCAAGAAATGTAGGCAGCCATTAATGACATATAACTGATAGTAAAACATGTACATAGTCATAGAATGTATATGAAAACAAACCTGTCATTCTAGCACCTCACCCAAAGTGTATGACAGCAATTCTCAACATATGTTGCATTAACACCTGCATCTTGTCATGCCTGTATGTAAGATACAGGTCACGTATATAATAATCTATAAACATACCAGTGCACAATATAAGGCAATTGGGTAGTGTAATAATACATGTAAGGGAAAGATCACTGCAGTGACTAAGAATGTTGTGAAATCTACAAGGATATATTAGTTGTTAATTGAACTCTCTCTTTCACCCCTACCATATGTGCAAAATAACCCAATGACACTCCTCAACTGGTATGTGTACATTCCAAACTTTTGTTGGGAAATATGTCCTAATGGTTTATAAATATTCACATTTGCTTCTATGCATGTGCCATGTTAAAATACACCCATATTGGTGGCCTGTTGCCATCAATGAAACCTGAATGCTCTTGTAATGGCCACTGTTGTTCCATATATGCATGTGTTCTGCTTGCTCTGCAATTGTGTTAAATCTGGTGTTTTGGGTTAATGGAAATACCTATGCATGCTGTTGTAACTAATCCAGAATGCTGTTGTCTGTTACTGACCCATATCTGTCATAAACCTGCTACAACATAGCTCGTATGGGAAGGCCGGTCCTAGCAGACCCACCTGTCCCACCTCAGCTGGCCATGGCACCAGGCACCAGCACATCTGGGCCCCAGCCTGGGACCTCCTTCTCCGTGGGCCCTGTGCCATCTTCAGGTGGAACCACTGCAGGGGATGGGGCTCACCCACACCTCGGAGCGGGCGTGGACGGGAACCTGTCACCCGTCAACAGGTCCAGGCAGTGGTGCATAGGGATCTCGATTGGGATTATCGAGACTGGCTACACCAGCTTGAGGGCCAAGTGGCACAATTAGAGGGTGAGCCTGCCCCTCCTACACAGTCCCCAGCACAAACACCTTTGGGGCCGTGAAGGTGCAGTGGTGGGGACCTCAGTCCCACTGTTTCCAGTTGGGGGCTCATGGGCTTGCGACTTCCAAACACCCCTCCCCGTCCAAGGTGTTTACCCCGACATGTGTTATATACTGCCCCTGTATGTGTCTTGTTTGTCTTGTCTGTTAACCTACCCAACCTACCTCCCCAAATATATCAACTACCCCTCTCCAACATCCCACTCTCACCAGAAAAAAAAGGGCAATCTTTTCCCACAAAAAAATCTCGCCCCATACATAGCTGTCCATTTTGCACACTTGAACACTGGACACATGTAATCTGGTCTAACTGGCATCACAGTGAATATATATTGTCCTCAGCCCTCTCCCAGGGGTTTGAGTGTCCAAATCTACTGCCATATTCAGTGTATATGCACAGCTGTTACTGTAGAAATAATGGGCAGCTATGGACATTACCTATACCCTTTTTGCATATGCCTAGCTATTTTCCCTACTGTCTTTCCCCTCTTTCTGTCCCTTTCTTCACCACTTTCCTATCAACCCCTTTTTCTTTTCTTTTAAAGAAATTAGTATGGGGTAAGCGGCAGTAAGCACTTTTAAGCAGCAGTAAGTGGGTTTGCGTGGGGGTAAGCTCTGCCTAGACAGGTTGAGCAATTCTGGAGCTAACTGAGTGTAAGAAAACATAAGCGGAGGTTAGCAGTGCTTGCCATCACGCAAACCCATGCAAACCCGCTTACAACTGCTTAAAAGTGCCGTAATCAGTCTGTATCCAATGGCTGTTGTTCTGCCCAGCAACAAAATAAACTGCCTCTGCAAGACTCAAACCCAGGACCCTGCACTCCATACACAAAGTGATTTACCACTAAACCATGGCAGATAAAGATCACCTGTTGTTTTCACAAACATATCATCCAGAAAATCAGTCAACAGTACAGGAAATGTATTAATATCATACCACACAACCAGTTAATGCAAGAAGTCTGGACAAAGTATGCCACAATGTGGGTACAAATAGGGATATATGTCAACTAATGCTCTAATATACTTAAAATGTTGTTAGTTACACAGTTATATGTATTAGAACGCATATGTAGAAGGAGATGAAGTCTGAAACACAAAAGTGTCAGCACTAGTTACTGACTTCAATGCTGCGATCATCTATGTCAATTGCCAAGAGAATGAGTTGTAGGCCAAAATATGAGCCGAACATGCATGAACATATGAACAGATGTATATCTGTAACTGTAGACAGATAGACAGCTATATGTGTATATATATATATATATATATATATATATATATATATCTCACAAATAATCATATAACATCAATTGTATATAGATACATATATATGTTCATATGTATATATATATATATATATATATATATATATATATATATATATATATATATAC
>NC_056731.1:729878820-729953820 GCF_019279795.1 Protopterus annectens | reverse complement strand
AAACACACGCTCCAGGGTCCTAACCTTCATCAACACATTGCACAGAACATACTGGAGGGCATACTGGAGGGATAGAGCCCTGTCCTGGGGAATTCCCACATCTGGAACAGACTACCCATTCATGTCAGGCAATGCTACTCATTGGCCCTCTTTGCAAAAACACTTGACGGCTGGATGGGAAATGGGAAATTCACCCTGGGTAGTATGTCTGTGCCACAGCCTGACAGGGGCACAGGGGAATAACATTATTGGGTGGTGCATGGCTGGGAACCCCTGTGGCTAGGCTTATGTAGGTTCCAGGACCAATAGACCAGTACTCACGTATGAACCTAAGTGTACCACAGGCAACATCAGCCAGGGCTCAATACAGATATGACCTGCATAATGGTGGGACATTGCCAAAGCCATTGTGTTGCAATGTGATCTGATGTACCAGCACCATGTTGTTGAAGTCCAGGAAGTTGCAGTTATGATGCATGTGCTGCACAATCTACACTTCACCCCAACCCAGGGATGACATCCCCATCTGGACAATGCTGGTGCCACTGTATACCTGCATGTTTGCCTTGCATTGGCAGGGGATATGCCAGTAAATATGCAGTTCCTAGTTTGGGATACTGCAATATGACACATGTGTAGGCCACAGATGTCAAGCATTTGCAGTGTAGCAGGAGATGGTGAGGGTGTGTCATCCTGAAACACAACAGTGCACTGGAGGGGAGAGACAAACCCACTGAGAATGTCTCTATCTGCACACAGTCAAGGTCAGGAAGTGTAGCAGACATAACCCTGACTCCACGGCACTAGTGATGGTACTGTATGAACTCCAAGGGCTGTGCACGTGTTTAGCATGCAAACATGCAGGTTTAGGGAACATTTGCAGCCCTGACTGACCAGCTACTGGCTCATGATGACGACCCATGTTACTATACCCCTGCCAGGTATAGTGACCACAGTAGTACACATAGCAGTTATTGCTACCACTATCATGATATGTGTGTGCACATATATGCACCCACAAATGGTATGCATTCCAACCAGCATCTGCACAACTGACACATATGGCCTGCAATGCAATTGACTGCCTAGGTCATATGTTACATATCAGGTATGTGTAGTGTTGCCATATGCAGTAGTGTTGTGCCATGGCATGTCATGGAAGAGAGTGCCATGTCAATAATGGTCGCCACACTCACCATAGGTACAGTACATTTTGTCTGTGGTATTCTATCACTCATACATGCACCACTGATGACATCTGTGAATACTCATTAGGCATTCACTAAACACATGCCCACATATACTCCAGAAACACACAGGCTGTGAGCAGCAGAGGAAACATAACTGACACACAAATACACATCCTGCAATGGTGTGTACACATGTGAGTTATGGTGCACAGTACATGCCAGGGTGCTGAACAGATGCACAGCAATGCTGTGGACATGGGTGCAGTGTGTTACAAGGGGAGGGCCATCACCTACTAACAGAAGCCATGCATCACAGCCATGTATAATGTTGGTAACGGGGATTGACTACAGTTGCACTGCATACTGTTGAGCACCACATGTCCTGCATGCTGACGTGTGTAATTACAGGTTTGTGTGTGATACTGTACTGCACCATCACCTGCTATTGTGTGTGTTATGCGGGTGCTGGAGCTGTCTGTAGGTGCTGTCTGATGGAGTGTATGGGTTGTCATGTATGTCAACTGCAGGTGTGTATGTCTGTGTGTGTGGCCATGTCTGCACACACGTGTGTGTGTGTGTGTGTGTGTGTGTGTGTGTGTGTGTGTGTGTGTGTGTGTGTGTGTGTGTGTATGTACTGTTTAGTGGTGATGTACAGGTATTACAGTCTGCTCCCTGTTTTCCTCTCACAGGTGGTGAGGTGGGGCTGGGTCCCTCCCGCAGGGAATCTGATGTCACTGATACAGACAGTGACCATGAGGATAGGTGTGTTGAGGCACAGGCAAGTTCATCAGGGGCTGCCGCTGGGCCACCAATTGACATCCTAAAAGTATCCACCACATCCACGTACACAGTCACACTGCCTCTACATACCTCATCACTGTTGGCCTTAGCTGAAGGACAGTCTATGGTTGGCATTGGCCAGGACAGTGTGGTATCTATGGCATGTGTGTCAGGACACAGCAGCCACAGTCAGATCTCTGGTGAGGTACAACATAGGCAGATGTTCAGGGGTGCCCATCAAAGCACTGCTGGTCATCATGCCCCTGGCAGACGTGCCACATCTTTATCAACCACATGCATGTTTCAGGCTGTCATGGAGGTACAGGCATGAATGCAACGGTACACCAGACAGAGTCTAAGGGTGCAGAGGGCTCATCACACCTCTGTAACTGACAGCATTCATGACCTAGCAGGTGCCATTTGTAATTACACAGAGGTCATGGATAGACAGTGGGGTGAAACATTGGATCTCATCCACAATGTCATGTCCATGCGTCAGGACAGAGGAGGATGGTTGCAACAGCCACATGGATGTATGCCAGCAACACCAGCAGCTGGAGGTTGCCGTGGACGTCCCACCAGTCACAGCCATTCCCGTAGTGGCAGCACCAGCCCCAACACTGTGGGGGGGTGCTGTCCACAGACTGTCATATCAGACCAAATGCACGTGGCCCTGGCCAGTCCCAGAGGGACCTGGATCAAGTGGACATCTGTCAACCTCGGGGGACAGTACCCGATCTGGCTTTGTACTTGATACTGCCTGTAGCACCCCTGCCAGGCACAGGTCCTGTGTCTGTGGCCTGAGATGGTGAACTGCAAACCCTGCCAGGTACAGTCTGCAGCTGTCTCACAAATCCCCATATAGGGCAGCCACATGATGGAATTGTGTGCATGCAGACACACACACATAAACAACAAAGCTAGGGCAACAACATACCTGCACACATGACATCACCATTGGCCCATAACAATACTCACCCCCTCACACCCACCCACACACACACACACACACACACACACACACACACACACATGTTGTCAACTGTATGGCTCAACCTAGGCCTCTGGCAAACCAACAACACACCCTGTGCATATGATGATACCTTTGCCACATCCTGTCATCTGTAACATTGATGCAGGGACAGGCTAACATGGTGCTGATCCACAGAGTGACTGTACAACAGTGTATCAATGGAATGCTGTGTAGCATGTTGTCAGCAGTAAAGTGAAATGCTAATATCTTGGAAGGTGTAGCTGTGCAGCCATGATGCATTATAGCTGTAATTAACAATGTTGTATTGTTTTCACCATTATCTATTCTGATTGTGTAGTGTTTGTCCATGTGCCACATGGCTGATGGGTGTAGTGGTGTAAGCAGGCCTTCTACTGTGGACACCAGTAAGTGTAGTGGGTGGTACACATGACATGGCTGGGTACAACACACAGAGCCTTTGGTTTGGATGCACTACAGATACAAGACTGTACACATGGAAGTATGTCCCCATGCAGGTAACACATCTGTTGCCCATGTAATCCCACCAAAACAGGATAGGCACAACACATTGCTATATATGCAGTCTGCAATGTGGATGAAATTGAACATGCTAACAGCAGGGTGCATGTCCCTTTCCCCACTCTACTGTGATCCTCACCTCAGTAACATAAGTGTGCCAATACTGGTGGCATAGCCCTACCCTTAGGAGGATGTGAGGCACTCAACTACTATGAATGGTGTAAAGAACAACTAACAACCTGATAACATACACTGTACAGTATTACAGACAGCTATGTGGGGGGATAGACACAACAGTAACTGCAATAAAGGTGGATGTGTCCACAACAGCTACACCCAATGAGTTATAGCAACCCCAGTAGTGCTGCACACCTCTACAGTGTGGAGGAGGGCATTAACACATCTATGACCTGTGAAGGACTGTATGTCCACGGGATGGCACCTGCGGAATGTTGGCATTTGCCAAGCAGTCCTGGTGGAAACATATTCTGTGAACAGAGGTAGATCCCTTAACATCTACACACATTCCTACATGTGGGATGGTGTACAAAAGCCTGCTATGATCTACATAGGCATTGTGCACCTCCTAACCCTCATCTACACCTGTCATGATTGCATCAAGGAGGTATACCAGGTTCAGGTTGTATTCTCTGCCTTTGACAAGTCCAACATTGGCGGGGTCCTGTGTGTTAAGATTACCAGTGACATTGGCCATGGGTTTATTGTTGATATGTTCCATGTCCCTGCAGACCAGGGTGATCAGGCTACTGGGTGGTAGTTCCCAGCTGACATGGGGAATTTGTGGTCATCCTTGCCAACACTGATGAATCCATTGTCAGGTGTAGGCCAGTTGGATCGTATGAGGGATCTTAGTTACTTACTGCGTCCACCCAGGGGGTTCCCCCAAGCATGATACTTCACTTGACTGTACTGCATGATATGTTAGTAATGCCAGCCTGACATCCTACAGGTGGGATGGAGTACTGTTAACATGTAGTGCCCTTGTTGTGTAGGGTCCTGGTTATGGGATCTGCTAAGGTTGGTACTGTATTGCAGGCCAGATGTGTTTGGCTGTGGGGGGATACCTATCCATGCCAGATATATGTTGTTTGGGTCTCTTAAACCCATCAATGGTGCATGTGGACATATATGTTGAGGTTACTTTCCCAATTTCATCTACAGATGTATGTCCATATATACCTGTATAGATATATATGTGTTTACCTTTGAAAGGGAGACAATCATTTCTTTGAACAGCCGTTTCTGCAAACTGAAAGGACCAATCCGTCATTTCTAATTGCACCACACTTCAAAACTCAGCAAATCTAAAAGCAGCTTCACTGATTCTCGAACTACAAGTTGGAATACATATCATAATGCAGGGAGGCAAGCCCTTCTGTACCCCCATCTGGGGGGCTGGGCCCCCCACAATCCCCCTACTGTGATATACTAACTCAGAGTTCGCACTACAGTGGGGAAAGGCACATTTTCCCCATCCCCAGTATATTGCCATCCGCACCCAAATTGCCGAATCTGCAATGAGCGAATGCACAGTGACATTCGCTCATTGCACATTTGATGCATTTATTTCAAGATTATGCAATGTTGAAAACATACTTTCAGCCTTCCAGCTTTCAGAGACATGATTTTCTCCCTTTGAAAGGTGAACCATATATATGCTTACATATATGTATTTTTACTGCTGCATATATGTGGACATATAGATGTATACATATATATCTATAGATGTATGCGTATCTATGTATATATGTATATATTGGCATATATACATTCCCTGTAGTGTTGAATACCTGGGCTGGATGATACGTATGTGAAAACATCATGATTATACATAGTTGCCATGGCTTAGTGATAAATCACTTTGTGTATTGTGTGCAGAGTCCTGGTTTCAAGCCTTGCAGGAGCTGTTTATTTTGTTGCTGGGCAGAACACGGCCCGTTGGACACAGATTAATTAAGGCACTTTAAAGCAGTTGTAAGTGGGTTTGTGCGATGGTAAGCACTCCTAACCTTCGCTTAAGTTTTCATACACTCAGCTTCTAAACTGCTTAACCTGTGTAGGCAATGTTTAGCCCCGCGCAAACCCATGCAAACCTGCTTACAACTGCTTTAAAGTGCCTTAATCACCCTGTATCCAACGGGACATGTTCTGCCCAGCAACAAAATAAACAGCTCTTGTAAGGCTCAAACCAAGGATGCTGCACACCCTGGACAGGGTGATGTACCACTAAGCCATGATAGATACACAGAAACTCAATATTTTCAAAAACATTTCATCCAGTCATGTCATGCAACATTACAGAGAATGTATACCAACACCTAGATGTCTGTGTTTGTAACTATATAAAAATCTAAACAGATACAACATATCTATATATGTATGCATGTATACAGATATAAATATATATATATATATATATATATATATATATATATATATATATATATATTGTTTTTCTAACTCTATATACATATATATCACTATATATGCATATATGTACATGCATATGCCTAAATCGACACATATATGTGTCTACACCTATATGTCTACATATACACAGCACATTACATATGTGTACGCAGATATATAGCTATGTATGTATATACGGACATAGTTTTATATATTTATATATATATATATATATATATATATATATATATATATATATATATAGGTATAGATGGCCATACATCTGTAGATAGCAATGGCAGATTAACAAATGCACATATGTCCATATGCACCATTAATGGGGTTGAGATGCCCCACGCACTATACGTCTTGTATGAATAGGCATCCCCCCACAACCAAACATGTGCAATACACTACCAAGTACAGTAATATATGGAAGCCATCAACATCCCCAGGATACAGATACACAGACACAAATATGCAGATACAGATACACACAAACACACACATATATATATATATATATATATATATATATATATATATGTGTGTCTACACATACACACTCAGATATATGTACAGTAAGATACATATGTAGATGGTGCACACAGTATGGAACAGCCACTATGCCTACAGTTAACACCTGAATAAGTGGACACTGTATGGGCCACTCATGCAAATGTCAATCGTTGCCTGCAACATATACCCATAGAAAGGTCATAGGAAAGACACCACACACAAGTTTGCAGACATGGGAATCCTTCAATTGTGTACTATAACAGTTATATATGCCATTTCATATAGCTTTTCAGATACTGACAATCATATAAACAGAGTACTGCAACTGTGAAACAGTTACACTAATACAGTAGACTGGAAAGGTTCACAACTGTTGCTGTCCAGGCCAAGCCTTTCAAATTGTACAATAGTGAAGACGGACTGGGCCACAGGATACCAAACAATCAACAGTATGTACTGCAGGTGTGTAGTTCAGCAGCCTCTATCTACACTCTGTACAATTTCAGTAGGAGGTAAAGACGTTTTGGGATCAAATGGGTTGTAACTGGTACATAACAAGGCATAACTGACACCATTACGAGCACACTGACAAATGAACAGTCTGTATGGCAGGAGGCAGTAGGCAGTAGGCTTGCAGTACCCTAATTCATGCAAGTAATGTCAATATAGATGAAGTATACGGTACTGTACATCCAGATACCTTGTTGCAGCTCACCCTTGATACCCCCACATTTTGTAACAGCCTAGGTCATTTATGGTGCTCCCCACCGAGACTCAATAATACAGGCCCATATATCAGTGTTACATACACTGGCCTCTGGAGTGCATAAGGGCACACATGTATTGTGTAGGTGATGCCCACACATGTATGGCTCCAGCCCCACTGTATGTGTGAGAGATACAACAGCAGTGGACTAATGGCAGCAATGGCAGTGTGATATACTCACAGCCCACTGCAGAACAACCCCGAACAGCATGACATATGTGCAAAGCTTGGTATGTAGATGGAGGACAAAAGCTGGCACACAGGCACATATGTGGAACACTGTTGCCATACACTAAGCAAGGTGCTGGTGTTACAGGATAGTCTTCAACATACCCATAGTCAGGGAATTGAGGTTAGAAACAGAAATGGATGTAGCCATGTACTGATAGCATGCAGCACACACACTGCCAGTGCAATATATGACACAGGACCTGTGTGGTGGACAGACAACACATGATAGGCATACCTCTGTCCAGCAAGCAGATAGGCCCAGAGTAGTCAGCTATGCAGACAGACTGCATTCCAAGGTAGACTAGTATGCACACACACACACCCTGTAACACCAGTACTATACAAAACATAACACAACTCTACTCACAGTCTGTCTGTAGTTCCTGATCCTCCTAGAAATATGTGACTGCTCTAAATGTGCAGGTTCTCCTGTAAGAGGTATTGCTACCTGTTGTCTGTAACACTAAAGCCCACACACAGGAAGGATGTCCATCACACAGGAAATGTGAAGGGACCACACCCACATGCTGTAGGGATTTAAAGTGGGTGGTTGCCATGACAGTGGTAATTGGAAGTAGTACACATGTGTAATTATATATATATGTATATATATATATATATATATATATATATATATATATATATATATATATATATATATATATATAGCTATCTGGATAAGTATATGTACATATATTTCCACCCTATGTCCTGGACATGGAGTGTAGCCCTACCCCAGCCTCTATAGTTCCAAAGTCGTAGTGCAAGGGGATGTCAGGTATGTATAGCAGGTATATTACTAGACTATTGCTACTGTCATTGGGATTGTCTTCACAGACATGGTGTGTGTGGAAGCTGACATCTGCTTATAACATGTGTGCCATTGGCTACTGATGGACATCCTAAGGAAATCATTGTAAAGTACCGCCGCTAGCATGTAATGCCCCTGTGGAGTGTAGCAGAGATATTGGCCAATATATGTGGAATTTCGGACACACCTTGTACAGTCCAGAGGTATACACATAATCCTTTAGTGCACAACATGCGCATCAGGCCTAACAGTATAGATGTAGACAGCCATGTAGATGGGTATAACACATAACCACTGGTATACATTTGCCATTCACACACTCCTGTCTGGCTTGACACATAATGACTGCTGGTACAGGGGTGTCATGGACACATACTACCCAATAGATATTGACATACATCTGTACAGCATCCCACTGCTCTGTCTGACATACATGACTTTTAAGGGAGGCCCGGCAGCAGTACATCTGGCAAGTATCTGCACATGACATCTCACTGGGTAAGTACACTAAGCTGCTAGGCATGTAACAATGCACTGTGCAGGCTACAGACAGACTGGCTCAGCACTGGCCTACATCTCGTATGGGGGACTGCCATGTACCTGCATATATAGCAGGCTCAACAGCCATGTCACAGCACAGGGTAAGATACACCTGTGTGAAAGTGCATAACCACAACCAATGTGAACACAGCCACAGCCACATATGGTAATCTAGCATAATATTACAGTATATGGGCTATCTGTTCTACACCATCCTTATATGTGCCACTCACAGAATGACCCTACATATACTGGGCTGCTACACAGTTTGGTCTGATGGCTGTCTGTGGTATGGGACATGTGTGTGTATGGCCCTATAAACATGTACGGCAAAATGGTACCATACAGTGGGGCAGCATGTGACATCAGATAGAAGGGGAGCTAGAACAATGACATATACCACAGTCTGTACACAGGCTAAAGTACATATTAACAAGACACTCACACTACTGACATTCACCATCACTACATAGACCTCAGTACTGTACAAACATCCACAGAATCTCCAGGTTATGTCATGAAATATAACCCCTACTGTACATGACATGTAACAATCTGATATATCACTGGCTGGTTATCAGATATGATGACACTATTTATGGTGTACAGCACATATGCACCACTTCATTCATGACAGATGTACAAAGGTTGACAGAAGTGTGGCTAACAGCACATACACAGGGCCAGTATAGACATGTTGCTGTGATAACCTCATAAATTTACCATTGTAATGGAGTTTGTTGGAACATATGTCCTATGAGGGATATGAAGTCAGTAACTGTCACAGCCTTCACCATCTACAGACTGCAATCCTCACACTACCTTTTGCATTCCACAGATAGATGCACTGTGGCTAACACATGAAACCAAAGGCACAACACTGCCCAGCCTGCAGATGACCCTGCAGATGGGGATTCCTCATATATATAGAATTGACATGGCAGGTATTGCGATATGTACGACAGGCATATCCAGACAAACACTGTTAAACCAACACTACTCCAAATGCAGTATAGCAGCACTTACAGTCTGTAGTCAGGTCAGGCACATCCCTCCCCTGTTTGTTGCCCTCTTTCTACAGTGTATGTTGTTAGAGGTAAATCCCCAATCTATCTGAGATGCTGTTTGCCAAACATCCGATCTAGTTCCTGCTCACAGTGACTGAAAAGGGCCAACACCACCATGATGTTCCTAGGTATTGGAGTGTGTTTCCATGCAATTGGTTATGGGAATGTTACCACAGCTGTTCTACATGCAATCAGCTAGGGGAGGGCTGCAATTCATGCAGAGGCCATCAGTTGATCATGAGCTTCACTTAAAATACACATGCTGCTGCCTAAGCAAAGCAGGTGTGGGTCTCCACATCAACCAGAGAGGGAGTGGGGGAGGCAGACTGCGGCAAATACATGCCAGGGGGAGATGGGAGAGTAAAACTGAAGCATGTTTGTGCCACACACCTACCAGCACAGGGTATCAACCCCCGACAACTATGTGATGCTATTATAGTTCAATGCAGTTATTGGATGCACCACATGGGTTACCTGCTGTGGAGCACTCAGAACATATATGTGATGGTGAGTGACATCTGCAACAGGGATATGGTAGATATACGGTAGGTGACATACACGGACCTGTCTGCATGAACAGGTGCCAGCGTCAACACAGGCCCACTCACACAGGGACGCACACACATTGACACACTTGGCAGGGCCAGGAGTGCAACTCATCACTAGTCGGATTGGCACAACACATCAATGTGCAGGTATCACATGCACCACATGGGTCATATGGAGGTTGTATGGGCAAAAAGTATGAGGAGGTGTCAGACATCAGACAGCATGCTTCAGTATGCCCTGGGAGGATGTAGTGAGTGTGGATGTGGACATATGCACCATACAATGCACACACAAACACACAAGGTGCCAGTTCTGGCATGCATGGGTGCATGTCTGCATGAGTGTGTGGTGGTCAACTGTGCCAGCAGGCTGTACAAGGGTAGGCGATGGGTATACCTTGGCATCAGGCCACATGACAATGGTCTGCATTGTGGCTCAGGCCTGTAGTTTCTGCATTTGCCCACACAGGTGGGTACTGCATCCCCCATCCAGTCACCTGGGTGACTATTGAGTGTGGCCAGTGCTGTGCATCACTTGCCATATATGTGTTCCTTAGTCCATGACATGGATGGTGTCTGGGATATGCACACCTCCCACATGCATGTACAGTGACATGTGGAACTGTACATGGGGTGTCTGGCCCATGTTGTGAACACAGATTATCATCAGATTTGCCAGTCTTGCCCATCTGTGGCAGGAACTGGTAATGGGCAGCAGGCTTACCCTGCACCTACATTGATAGCATGCTAATAGCATTCCCTGATGTCAGTGTCATCTGTCCATACAAGACATGTTGTCAGGCATGGTATGTCCATTGTGAGTTACATGTGAAGGCACGACAAGTGGTGCAGGTGTCCATTGGGGAACATGGTGGAGGTGCATTGCATGTACGTGCATATTTGACAGATGGGCAGGGTAACATGCCTTCTGTAGCCCACTGCTATCACTGCATAGTTACAATCAGTGGCCAATATGCAGTGTACTACCCACATATTGGCTGTTGCCTAGGCATGTGTGTGCGTATGACACATGGGTTGAGTGTGTGCTCTGGGTAATAGTGGGGTTGCTAACTGTGACTGGCTGGCCTTGATGTCACATGTATGGGTATGGCTTTGCACGCCAGCCTCTCAGCTGATTTACAGCTGTTATCCCTGTATAGTTGATATTGTGATATATAGTAGGGCCACCATAAAAGAAATAAGCAAAACCCCCTCCACAGGTGTCACACACTCACAACCACCTCTACACAGGATATGAGTTACAAACACACACCTGTCATGTCTGGGAGTAGAATCCCTACCTAACTAGTTTATTACACTACAGCACTACGCAGTTATAGTACACACCACGGACATTACTGGAGCACTTTTCCCCCAAAGGTGTATCTCACAATGAATGACATCAGCAGGATTACCAAACTAGGGCATTTCAACTGTACTGTGAGTGACTAGCCTAAGATGCATTGCTCCCTACACAGACAGTGAGAAACACACAAAACATCCACAACTGACATGTGTGGGTAGAGAACCCCTGACTGAAGTCTATATCACACTACACAATGGAGCTGTTACAGGATGCACCACAGTGATTGTTAGAGAATTACTTCCCCAAAGGTGTATTTCACAATGAATGACATCAGCAGGATTACCAAAGAAGGGCATTTCAACTGTACTGTGAGTGACTAGCCTAAAATGAATTGCTCCCTACACAGACGGTGAAACATACACAAAACATCCACAACTGGCATGTGTGGGTATAGAACCCCTGACCAAGGCCTACACCACACTACAGCATAGAGCAGTTATAGGTCACACCACAGGGATTATTAAAAAACTTATGCCCCTGTTTTGTATTTCACAATGAATGGCATTAGCAAGATTGCCAAAGTAGGGCATTTGAAATGTACTGCGAGTGAGTAGCCTATAATGCATTGCTCCATACACAGACATTGAAACACACACAAAACATTCAGAACTGCCATGGGTGGAGATGGAACCCTACCACAGTTCTAAATCGCAGTACAGCAGTACGCAGTTACAGGATGCGCAACATAGATTACTGAGCTATGACCTTCCCAGAGGTGTAGGTGAGTGACATCGGCAGCCTTGCCAAAGTTGAGTATATGAATTGTACAGAGTGTGAGTAGCCTAAAAAGCATCACTCTTTACTCAGTCAAACACACACACAAAACTGCAGAGTTTATTGGGTTATTGACTTTCCCAGAGGTGTATTTCTAGGTGAGTGACATCAGCAGCCTTGCCAAAGTTGAGTATAGGATTTGTATGGAGTATGAGCAGTCTAAAAAGCATTGCTCTCTACTCAGTCAGGCACACACACAAACACAATTACCAAGTCTGTGGTTAGAACACTTACCTAACTACTTTATCACACTACAGCAGCATGCAGTTACAGGATGCACTATGGAAATTACTGGGCAATAATCTTACCAGAGGTATATTTCTAGGTGAGTGACATCAGCAGCCTTGCCAAAGTTGATTATATGAATTATACAGAGTGTGAGTAGCCTAAAAAACATTGCTCTCTACTCAGTCAGACAAACACACACACACACACACACACACACACACACACACACACACACACACACACACACACACACACACATGCCAGGTCTGGGGTTAGAACACCTACCTAACTACTTTATCATACTACAGCAGTATACAGTTACAGGGCGCGTTACGGAGATTAATGGGTTATGACTTTCTCAGAGGTGGATTTCTAGGTGAGTGACATCAGCAGCCTTGCCAAAGTTGAGTATATGAATTGTACGGAGTGTGAGTAGCCCAAAAAGCATATCTCTCTGCGCAGTCAGAGACAGACAGACACACACACAAACACACACTCACACAATTGCCAAGTCTGGGGTTAGAACTACTACCTAACTAGTTTTTCACTACAGCAGTACACAGTAATGGGACGTGCCATGGAGATTAATGAGCTACAAAGGTGTATTTGACATTGGATTACCTCAGCAGTCTTGTCATAATACTGCTATGGGGAGGGCAGTGTGTGCATGGGCCATAACCCATTCATGTAGGGGTTGACATACCACATGCGGGCACACACAGGGGTCATATGTCACAGGTATGTGTCTGCAGCTACTAGATGACTACTTCTTTGTACAGTCATGTTGTACAGCTGGCAGGTGCACCACATAGTCTGTCATGCTGACAGATACTGGTGGCTAGTATCTGCAGTGAGTGACATCTGCAGCTCATGTGTTTGGGGCCCTTTGGCTGTGTGCTGGGTGCGACAGGGCTGGATGGCACCTTGTCACGGTCACCCTCTTCCACACATCTATGTCCATCTACTTTTGGCTTATTATAGTGTGTTGTCCTTACATATATGTCTGTATTCCTATCCACTGTGTGTGCAAGGCAGGAGTGGTGCATACTGACATGTGTCTGCACTAAGAACTGTGACTGCCAGATATGTCTGGTCCACTGGTGTTTGCAGACATGGCCTTCATGTGTTTAAGTGTGTGAGCATGCCCAGTATGACCTTTCAGTATGTTCTTGACTGACATTGGCTTCATTCCTCTAAGTGTGTGAGCATGCCCAGTATGGCCATCTGTATTGCATGTGTTGTACACCGACAGATAGCATGCTGTGTCTGCAGGGTATCCATCGGTCATTTGGCTTTGACTGTTGCTACATTTCTGCATAGTGGGGGGGGACCTGACTGTTTCTACATTTCTGAACAGGACTGGGGGGCCCACCTGACTGTTACTATAAGTGTACATAGGATGGGGGCACACCTCACACTTGTACACATTTGCTAGGACTGTACCGCTATGTCAGATACTCCATTTCAGTCTGTAGTCTCACCTATCGTGCTGGCTAGAGGCATACCAGTGTACTACAGATCTTAGCTTTAATTGCCTACATATTAGTTTCTGACTTCCTAGCCTTCACAACTTACATCCAACTGCCTGGCCTGCTGTAGTCTGTCTATGTAGGCCTGGAGGAGGAGTTACCCATAGGGCTCATTCAGAGGCCATAGTACAGCATTGGTTTGTGTTTGTCTACAGCTGTCCTTCTAGTTGAGACTGTTGTCCGGTATGTGAACCTTCCTGACTGGCACGTGTGAGTCTTATGGACACACATGTCACTCAGCCCATTTCCTGCAGTGGGTACTGTCACCCTGTATAGTACTGGCTACTATGGTGACTCCAGTATGTGTTACAAATGTCATGGTGCCACTATGGGTGTCTACTGTCTGCTGCTATAACATTCAGCCACCCAATTCCCTTGCTGCTCACATCCATACCATAGCTACAGGTAACAACACATTCTACTCCATTTGGCAACTGGAAGGTTGATTGACTTACCTTGAGGGTGTGCCAGACTTGCGGTTGGTGCTGGAGGGGTGCCTATGTTGGATGCACATTGTACATTCCCTATACATGGTTGAGCACAGGTAGTGTCATGCTTGGCATCCCTTTTACTGTCTGTGCGAGTCAGAGAGAGGTGCCATTCCCTGGGTCCCTTCTGTGTCAGTGCATGTGCTATGCGTTGCCTCTTTGCCAAGGCCAGGGCATACTGGACACACCTCCTTCTGCCTACTGGGGCAGGCTCATGTTGTTCCTCCTACGAGTCACTCTGTGCCTGTACAGACCTTGGCATTGGTGGGGGTTGTGTGGCCCTGCCCCATGCTGTTCCTGCTGCAGCTGTTTCCGCAGGATCATATTGTGTAGCATAGTACATACCATAACAATTTGGGTACATGTAGTTGGTGAATACTGCAAGGCTCCACCAGATGTGTCCAGACAATGGAACTGTGACCTGAGCATCCCAAACACATGTTCTATTATATGTCTGGCCTGTACGTGTGCCTCATTATGGCATTGTTGTTCAGGTGTGTGTGCATTTCTGATGGGTGTCATCAACCACGGCTCCAGTGTGTACCCAACATCCCCCACTAGGTGACCGTAGGGGATGTCCACATTGGCAAATCTCTGGTACAGCTGTGTCAGATGCCATATGTGTGAATCATCATAGCTTCCATGGCAGCCAGCACACACATTCATTATAATGCCTTGGGCATCACATACATCCTGGCAGTTGATGGAGGGGATGCCCCTACGGTTGATGTAGGCCCTACCCTGCTCACCAGGTGGTGCTTTGATGTGTATGTACGTACAGTCTATAGCACCCACTACCCCAGGGTATTCTGCTATTTGGTGGAAGAGACGCATATTGCTGGTCAACACCTCATGTGTGTTGAGGAAATATACGTGCTCACTGGCATGTGCTGACATGGCATTCAGGAACTGGTGGAATACTCTGGATGCTGATGCCTGTGACATCCCCATGATATCCCCAGTTGTGCTTTGGGAGGTACCTGTGGCTAATATACATAGGCCTACACATACCTTGGTTTCCACTAGGATGGGTTCCCCTCGGCCAATTTGGTGTGTCAGGTGTAGCCGGCACAACTCAACAATTTACCGTAGGAGGTCTATGTCCACCCTATAGCACTCCACTATCTCCAGCTCATGTAGCCCCTGGTAGGTTACCTTGGGTCTGTACACTCTTCTCTGTCTCCTCATTGTGGGTTGTTCGGCAGCATTCACATCCTCACCACCCTCAACCTCTTGCACATGTTGTTCTATGTTGCCTGCTGCAGCCCTTCTCATTTTGTAGGTTTGTTTGTTAAAATTTCCTCGTTTGTAAAGACCGGTGGTGTAGAGTGTGGACAAACCAGAGGGGAAGGTGTTTGCTTAGTTTATAGTAGTGTTCTGGGCTGGGCTGGTCTGCTGTCTGTGTAATTGGCTGATTCTGATACATTTCACCTGCCAGCTAAGCTAGTTCTCCTTGATTACCTTCCTACTGCTGGTTTCCCTTCCTATTGCCTTCCTTTTTGAGCCCAGGGGCATGTCGCACAAACACAGTGCTCAGATGTGAATGGAGCTGCAATTTCCTGTTTTTTTTTTTTTTTTACACCTGGTGCGAGCCATGCAAACACGCGTACACACTGTAAGCATGTTTTACAGAATTTTGGCTTGTTCTATCTGTGTACACCATGATTTTCTTGGTGTAAGATAGGACAGCCTTAGACACACCCTCTGCCTTAGCTTAGCTTAGCTAAAGGCAAACATGAGCCACAATGCTTCAATTAGCTTACTGCATTCCTGACACGCCCCCTTCTGGTGTCAGCTATGTCTAGGGCTTTCACTCATGGTTTTCCTAGTGCTACACTCTTGAGTGCAGGCTTGCACTGACAGGGTATCTGAGATTCTCTATCCTTCCCCTCATTTGCATAGGATTGCCTGCTAATTCATAGTTACATGTCCCACACTGAGCCTCCCCCCTTAGCAACCATTACTCACTGGCCAGGTTGTCTTCTGCCTGCCATTGACTTGCATGGTAGAATATTGCTTTTAGTTAGAATGCTTATTTTAGGTTTATTTTATTATTTCCCCCCCGATCCCATTTGCGCACTGCTGCCCTATGCTTAAACAGGCGAGATCGGCGAAAAAAAATAAAAGTTGTTTTTTTTTATTTTTTACACATTTTGCAATACCAATGGCCTTCTACTTGTCAATTGGCATGCTTCCTCAATGATATGCAGCCTTTATTTGGAGCTGTCATAGCTCTGTTTTGTCGTTTGCAGATTAGTCTAAGAGCTCACATGCACATCCCAGGAGCTCGTTCCTGGATCGCACATTGACCATATTGCCGAAAATAGCTCTTAGACTAATCCTACATGCAATAAATGGCTTTGTAAATCTGGGGTTAATTTATTTACACTTTGAAACCAGCATAAGAATCCATTTTGTTCCCAGGAGGTTATTGTTTCCCTATATATTTTGAGAGGAAAGTTCTTAGTGATGGTAAATGGGGTTAAAAGGTCAAACCAAAGTTTTAGAGCTATGTTTGCATTGATAAGTTTCCTAAAGGAAACCAAAACAAACTGTAGAACTATAGAACTGTAACCAACAACAACTGTAAACAACAACCAACAACAACAGACCACAGCTTCAAATCAGGTACAAAGTTTATTGGTTTAGCGCTTTCTTCTCATGATAGAGACTTCATCAGAATGAGGTTCTGAGGAAGTCTCTATCACAAGAAGAAAGTGCTAAACCAATAAAGTTTCCTAAAGGAATTGATGTAATGATTAATCAATGTTGTTTTAGAAGGTTTTGTTATATTATATTGTATACTTATGCATAGTATGTACCAGGGTTTGTTTGATTTCTCTACTATTAAAATTTGTCTTAACAGATTAAATTCATTTGTTAATATAGCCATTGTTAATTCTTTCCAGTTGGCAAAATAATTTGGGTTTATCCAGTCTATTGTAGTTTTAAGCACAGATGCTTTTATATATATTTCTATTTCTGGGAAGTTCAATCCTCCTTGTTTCCAAGGTCTAATGTGATGAGTTACAGCTACTCTAGTCTTTTTGGGATACCATAAACATTTTATTAAACATGAGTTTATTTCTTTAAGAATGCATCTTTCAGGAATTAACTGTATTGCTAGCTAAATATAGTATTTTTTGGCAATAAGACCATTTTTATTAATTGCAATCTGTCTTCAAAAGTTAATATAATTTTGTTCCACTTTTCTATATATATTTTTATTGTTTCAATAATTTTTTCATAATTTATTAATATTGTTTCGTTTATATTTTTGCATAACACTATTCCTAAATAATTTATTGTAAGTTCTTGTTTTCTTATGATGGATTTATCTGTGACTTGTAGTTCTTTTTTCTTATTTAAAAATAGAAATTTTGATTTTGATCTATTAAAGTGTAGACCTGAAATCTTATACGATTTCTCCATTACTACTTCTAGCTCTCCTAATGAATCTCTGGAGTTTGATAGGGTTAATAAACTATCATCAGCAAAAAGCATTATTTTAGATATGTACTGGTCATAGACTTCTATTCCTTTTATTCTTGGATTATTGCGTATTATTTCTGCAAATATTTCTATAGCCAAAGCAAATAAAATAGGAGAAAGGTGACATCCGTGTTTAGTTCACAACAAAACAACAGAAAAACCTGGAACCTGGCACAAACACAATCCAAAAATCCAAAACCATGAACTGCTTCTCAAACTCGAGCAAAACCTTTATTGGAGAACCACAAAGTTAAGTGCTTTCATCAGCATAAATCAGCTGACTTCATCAGACCAATAAAAATTCTGTATGCTTCATCTTATACCTCACTCTTACTAAGAACTCCTACAAGAACCACAATGCAGTGCTAGCATTGACATGAATACTTTGTAATCTTTATTCAGTAATGATATAGATCTGTATGAGGTGCAAATGTCTGGTGGTTTATTATCTTTTAGAATTGGTGTTATGAGAAAATATTTCCATGAGGGTGGTATTTTTGCTTCTGACTGGACTTCTAGCAAAGTTTTATGAAAAGGGGAGATTACTGTTGAAGGGAAGAATTTGTAAATTACCATAATTATACCATCTATCCCTGGATCCTTGTTAGATTTACTTTCTTTTATCTTGTCAACAATTTATTTGTAGGATATAGGTTTTTGTAGGTCTAGTTTTAAGTTTTCTGGAATTTTTTATATTGATAAGGTTTGTTTCTAAGTTTATTTGGTTGGTATATAAATCTTCTTTTTTGAAGTGTTCCATATAATGGAACCAAAATGCTTCAAGGTTATTTCCTATATCTGATACTTTTTCCCCTTTCTTTTCATGATATATACTACTAATGTTATTTGCTTTAGATTGTATTTTAATTCTTGTAGATAAGTTATGTAGATATCTGGGGGAGGTGGCTAATGAATTTATTTTTAATTTTTCCAAGACTAGACAAGTTTTCTGTGTTCGAATTTCATTATATTTTTTATTTAATTCCTCTATTTCTTTTTTTACTTTCTGGACAATTCTGATTTTTTTTTAGATTTTGCTGTCAAGAGTCTGGTTTTCAAGTCTAATGATTCAGATTCCCATGCTTTAACTTTGTTTTTGTACCAGCTAAGGGTATCACCAAATAAATACGCTTTTAGAGTCCCAAACCATGACTCTACTGATTTCTGTTGTATTATTAATTTCAAGAAATAATTGTAGTTCTGACAACACCCAGGGTCTGAATTCTTTAATTTTCATGATATATGATGGAATTCTAGTTGAGAGGATTAAAGGTTTAAACTCTATTTGGAACTTCATTATCAGAGAGTCATGATCTGAGAAGGGGCATGGAACTATTGTGAAGTTGAGGATTTTTGTTTGTAAATCTTGAACTATGAATAATTTGTCTATTCTGGTTTGTGATCTTGAACTATGAATAGTTTGTCTATTCAAGTTGGTGTTCCAAATCTATAGTATTTATGGGAAAATAATAAAGATTTATCATCTTTTACTTTAAAAGTGTCTATTAAATGAAATGAGTCAATCCATCTTTTTAAAGATTTTGAAATAGTTGCTATGCGAAAAGACTTCTTGGTGGTTTCAGAAGCTTCTAAGGTGCAATTAAAGTCTCCTCCCAGTATAAGATTTCCTTTATAATTGTTGGAAATAAAATCTAGGCGTTTTTAACCGTTCCTGCTCCAATTCCTGGAACCAATATAGCTTAGCTAAGGTCCATATTCTGTTATTAAATTTAATTATAACAAATGCTAGTAGACCTTCTTTGTCTTCATATTTATAAATAACTTTTGGAGTGATTATGTTTTTCTTCCAGAGAATTGATACTCCTTTTGTCTTTGTTGTATAGGAGGATTGAGCTAAGACTGTATAGTCCTTAGGGTTCCAAATAAAGCTATCATTAGTCTTAAAATGTGTTTCCTGGAGAAATACTACTTGTGCCTTATTTAGATTTAAATATTTTAGTAAGTTTGATCTTTTATTTGCATTATTCAAGCCATTAGTATTTAATGATAAGAATGTTAAATCCATTTCAAGTTATTGTTGGAAGAAACATTTTGCTTCTTTTTTTATTTTGATTATAGTAGTTATACCATATCCTCTGATAACATTGAATGTTATTCTTATGTGTGTAAACTTGGGAGTGTAGTTTAATATTCTTTCTTATTTAAATACAAGTAGGGTAAAATTCTGGCCAGGCTTTAAAAAAGTACTTCTATAAAACATTAATTCTAAAGTATCAAATAAAAATAAATATGAATTTCCCATTAAACATGGAATGAAAGTCATTCCTAATCCAATAGATAAAGATAGATCTATTGGATTATCACTCATACATTTAACCATCAATATCAACTGAGTTCCATATGTTAAATTATTGTATGGAGAATTTTCATAAAAGAGATATCAAATTCTATATTATTCTATTATTATTCTATAGTATTTTATATATCAGGATAGAATGTTAGTAGTGTAAACTATTATTATGTTGACTTAGAAAAATATCCAATATTTAATTACCCTTAAGAGATCTCAAACATGTCAGATATCTCATTTCAGATAAATTAAATGCAACAGAGGAGCATACACTAAATAAGCCAACAACAAATAGATTATTACTAAAATAATTTGACTAAAGGGACTCTGTAGGAAACAATGAGTGATTACCAATGAAATATGAATATACTGTAGGTGTACTGTCTTCCTTTACTTTCCCACTCTTCAGCTCACCAACTTCAATTTACACTTATGAAAAGACATGGCTTATCAGTGGTATCCTGACTCTGAGTAGAGGCACCCTACATTCTAGTGTGCAGTGCTTTTACATATTTATAGATTTACAAAGCAGAATCTAAGCATGAACTATGATCACCCGGACAATTCCCACCCTGCATAGGGCACCTCCTGCTTCCAGAATGGGTAATCACATCAGGTCTAGAAAGAATGTGTAGGTACCCATATGGTAATTAAGACTTACCTTAGGTATGTATTAATCAAATAGTGTTTAGAGCATCTTAGAGAGTTCTCAGGGCAGTTGCTTCCCCTCCCTTGACCAAAAACAGAGATTTCCCTTCCCCTTCTTTCCCTTGTTTTAAATCAGTACTAATAAAAGAAATTCAGCAGACATAGGTAAACAGAAATAACATTCAGTAGTCCATCTTGTACTTGACTTGCAATCCATTAAACAAGTCAGTGACTAACATCACTTTAGGAAACATTATAAAGACAAATTTTAATTTTCTGATAAAGCAAAACATTAACAATAAGCTATTTTAACTAAAAGTGAAAGCATTTCAAAATTTCCTTGCATGTATACATTTCTTCTTATATTCTAGTGTCAATAGCTGTGTTTGAAATCTGTACAATACTTCACTTCTTCAAATCATTCCTTTTTCAGTTCAGGTTTTGTTTTGTCAAAATGGCAACAATATTTCAAGGGCACAATTAATATTTAGACTGATGTTTCAAATAAATAACTTGTCAGTTGCCAGTTCTATACCCACACATGCCAGTTGTGGATGTTTTGTGTATGTTTCACCGTCTGTGTAGGGAGCAATTCATTTTAGGCTAGTCACTCACAGTACAGTTGAAATGCCCTTCTTTGGTAATCCTGCTGATGTCATTCATTGTGAAATACACCTTTGGGGAAGTAATTCTCTAACAATCACTGTGGTGCATCCTGTAACAGCTCCATTGTGTAGTGTGATATAGACTTCAGTCAGGGGTTCTCTACCCACACATGTCAGTTGTGGATGTTTTGTGTGTTTCTCACTGTCTGCGTAGGGAGCAATGCGTCTTAGGCTAGTCACTCACAGTACAGTTGAAATGCCCTAGTTTGGTAATCCTGCTGATGTCATTCATTGTGAGATACACCTTTGGGGGAAAAGTGCTCCAGTAATGTCCGTGGTGTGTACTATAACTGCGTAGTGCTGTAGTGTAATAAACTAGTTTGTTTTGTCAAAATGGCAACAATATTTCAAGGGCACAATTAATATTTAGACTGATGTTTCAAATAAATAACTTGTCAGTTGCCAGTTGAGTTAGTTTAGAATGTATGGTTGGTGCAAATATAGCATGTTGCAAAAATAATATGTATTTTTTCGTGTGCTCTAGAGACTGCCATATGCAAGTGACATATATAATGTAGCATATATAGAGCAGATAGCTTATGGATTCAGGTTGTTAAAGTAAGTTATGCTTCTTAATCAGGCAGTTTCATTTAAGTTCACAAGTAATTTGGGGACATTTCAGTTGAGTTTCCAGGAATGTGTAGTCCAATGTGAGTAATTTATAAAGTATTTACAAGTTGTTCTATTAAGTTATCTAATTTACCCTTCCTTATATTGTAATTCAATTTAATAGCTAAACAACATTGCTTTTTTGTTATTTGTTATCTGCAAGGCTGAATGCACTTCGGAGATTCACAAAGTCCATAGAAACTGCCACAGTTGTTTTCTGTTGCCATGAAAGCGCAAATATAGTGGTTCCTAATCAATGAGTGTAAAAAAAATAAACTGTAAAAAAAAAACTGAAATAGTTCACGAGGCTGATAGAATGTAAAGAAAGCTTCACTTCTCACAAGCAACAGTACATTTTTCCCTCCTTTTATATATTATGTTAATATTATAGGAAATAATTCAACTGACAGTATGTATATAATGAAACATTTCAGAGCTAATCGCTAACATGCCCCGTAACCCATTAAGCATAACAGTGTCCACCATTAATCTAACTATTGTAATAACATCTGATTGAGTCCACTTTTCCTCACAAACATGTGTCACAATTCATTAAACAAAGCAGAGTATAATATCTGTCTATTAATCATTATAAAGACAAATAATCTTAATTTCCTAGCTCTTCAAACTTTTTGATATCGCAAAATGTTGACAGGAAGCTATTTTAATTGGAAGACTAAAACATTTCAATACTTCGTCGTGAATATACATTTTTACTTATACTACTGTCTTTGAAAGCTATGCAATACTTCACTTCTTTCAAGTCATTATTTTTACAGTTCAGATTATATTTTGTCAAAATGTCAATAGCATTTCAAGGGCACATTTAATATTTAAACTGATATGTTAAATTAATAGCTATCAGTTGCCATGTGAGTTTGTGCAGAGTGTGAGGTAACTGCAAAGATAACATGTTGCAAAAAGTTATATGTATCTTTTCATGTGCTCGAGAGACTGTCAATTTCAAGTAACATATAAAATGTAACTTTTACAGTGCAGACAGCTTGTGGAATCAGCATGTTAAACTGTATAATACTTTTTAATCAAGCAGCTACATTTAAGTGCACATGTAGTTTGGGAACATTTCAGTTGTGCTTCCAGGAATATGTAATCCTATGAGGATAAATCATAAAATATTTACAATTATACAACGACCCCCCATTAAATATTCAAAAACGTGCACGCTGACTGGTAAGCATGCACGTTGTAAATCAGAGTTATAGTAATGGGAAAAGGTCTGGTCGCCCGGACTTTTTCCATTACTATAACTCGTTTTTTTACAGCAATGGAGAACGCAAGATCTTAGTTGCTTCACACTGTCTTGCTATGTTAAACGAGTTTAACATAGCGAGACAACTTTAAAAAAGCAACGGAGATTCTCTGTTGCTTTTTTTTAAAGCTGTCTCGCTATGTTAAACTCATTTAACATAGCAAAACAGTTTTTAAAAAACAACGGAGATCTTGCTTTCTCTGTTGCTTTTTTCAAAACTGTCTCGCTATGTTAAATGGGTTTAACATAGCCAGACAGCTTTTAAAAAGCAACGGATATTCTCTGTTGCTTTTTTTAAAGCTGTCTCGCTATGTTGAACTCATTTGACATAGCGAAACAGTTTTTAAAAAGCAACGGAGATCTTGCTTTCTCCGTTGCTTTCTTCAAAACTGTCTCGCTATGTTAAATGGGTTTAACATAGCGATACAGCTTTAAAAAAGCAACGGATATTCTCTGTTGCTTTTTTTAAAGCTATCTCGCTATGTTAAACTCATTTAACATAGCAAAACAGTTTTTAAAAAGCAATGGAGATCTTGCTTTCTCCGTTGCTTTTGCCCACAGCTCTGATGTACTGCGTAGGCATGCGCAGTACATCAGAACTGCCGCAGAATACCAGACAGCTGTGGAAGGGCAGCAAGGAGGCATTATACAATGCCATTATTTAAGAAAAGTAATTATTTTTTTCTTAAATAATGTCATTGTATAATAGCAATAAACCACTTCTGGGTGTGGGTAATGCTGGATTTACCCACGGTTGGCTTTGTTTGGCCACTCGGGCTTCGCCCCCGTGACCAAACCACACCAACCATGGGTAAATCCAGCATTACCCACACCCAGGCGTGGGTTATTGCTATAATAGTCCTATTATGTATTTATTTTATCTTGCTTAGGTTGTTTTTCATTTTAATAACTAAACAACATGACGTTTTCTTATTATTTGTTATCTGTGAGGCTAAATGTACTTCACAGGTTCACAGTGTCCTTAGAAACTGCAGCAATTGTTTACTGCTGCTATGGGAACACAAATAGAATGTGAAGAAAGCTTCACTTCTCTTAACCAACAGTACATTTTTCCCTCTTTTTTTATTTTTTTATTTTTTATATATCTGTTAATACTAAAAGGAAATAATTCAAAGGACATATGTACATGAATGGAACATTTCAGAGTTAATCACAAACATGTCTCAGTCCCAATAAGCATAACAGTGACTATCATTAATCTAATAAATATTGTAATAACAATTAATTAAGTTCACTATTCCAATTAGTCTACCTTAAAACTAGATTATTTTAGACTATTATTTATCTATGTATAGATAGTGAGATATTAAATACATACAGACTATCTTAATATAGTAAATAGGAGAGAAATTAGAAAGGGAGACAAGATGCAGTTAAAATAAATAATGAGAAAAGAGAGAAGAGAGAGAAAGAAAAGAGAAAATGAAGAGAAAATACACATATACTATATATGTTGATTTACAGTATAAACATTGTATGTGCTTTATATCCCTCCTTCTGTGAAAGAAAAGTACCCTGTTTTACATACCTGAGGTAATGTGAAAACTCTCATGTGTCATCTATTTTCAAAAAATATAGATAAAGATTCCAGTAGTTCGTTATCTTTGCTTTAAAATTCCAAGCAGTAAAATTGATCCTTTAAAGTAATGTTAAAACAATTGATATCATAGTACATGCTTTGAGAGATCTGACTGTAACAGTCTTTCGCTTCTTCTTTTTGACGTCTATCCAGACATTTGTTTCTTTGTTCTCTTGAGAAAAAGACACATCCAATCCATATCTTCTGGTAAAGTAATCACATTATTAGTTTTAATAAATGAAGAGGCTTCCTTTAAGTCAATAAAAGTCCTCATCTCGTTGGCATACAGTATTCTTATCTTAGCTTGATATGCAAGTTGTGTCTTGATGTTATTTTGTTTCAGAAACTTTATCATTGGCCACACTTTTTTCCTTTGTTCCATTATTCTAAATGAATAGTCATTATCAAATGACGGGTTGGGAGGGCGGCCTGATGGTTAAAGTGTTTGCCTTACAAACACAAGGTGCAGGCTTTGAATCTCACAAGGGATAATTGGCTAGGCTTAAAATGGCTCGCAAGGGCAGTTAACCTAGTACTAACCTATGAACCTATGAACCTGTAATCAATTCTTATCAGGCTCTGTTTATATTTTAGTGGTGCCTTCCTCCAAGCAGATCTTAAAATCATTTCATTGTCCAAGTATGAAAGAAATTTGATAATTATTGACCTAGGAGGAGAGTTTGAGTTAGTGGCAGGTTTCCCAAGAGCTCTCTGCACCCTTTCAATGCCAAAGGAAAGTCCTTCTTTTAAATTTGAAAAGTCAGGGATCCAGCTTGATAAAAAGGAAATAATATCCTCACCTTCTGTGTTTTCAGGTAATCCAAAAATCCTGATGTTATTTCTCCTCTCCCTATTTTCCAAGTCATCTACTTTATTAACCAACCAAGTGTTTTGCTTAAGAAGCATTTCTTTCTGTGTTTCCTCTTCCTTAAGTCTGCTTTCTAAGTCATTTAGAGAAACCTCTATTCCTGTTATCCTTGTCTGGTGTTGTAGCATTTCCTTGAGGGTGTCAGCCTGTTTTTGACTGCTTGTTTTAAGATTTTCTAAGTTCTCTTTAAAATCATCCATCTTCAAAGACAACTCCTGCAGAGTAGATGTCATCTGTTGTAGTTCCTTCTTTAAGGCAGCATCCTGATGAGAATTCCTTGAGTTGCTCATTTTAACAAGTGAATATATCTACAAGCTTTTTGACAGGAAATTATTTGTAAAACTTCACCAAAGTTTCTAATTATGTAAATTAGTCCTTTTTATCTATAAGATTTTATACTTTGAAGAAAAAAAAAGAATATTTTTCCTGTCTTATTTAACAAGTTATATGGTGCTCTAAAATATTGCTGCTTTCAGTTAGCCATTCAGGCTCTGCCTCCCCCCTTTTTCTTTGTCTTAATGGCTTTAATCACTTCTTCTGGTAAATTCCTCCATGGATTTACACAATGATATTGTTTCATCACATTATTATACCATAGCCTTCTATCTTTCTCTATATCATCATTTTTTTATTTACTATGTTAGTATTTGTATTGATAATTTTTAATATCTACGTTTACATATTACTTTTCTCTTTTTCTTATTCTCATCATCTCCCAGAATCATTTCCTAGAATTTTTTGAACTTATATTTAAGTATTCTCACTATTAATTTCTCATTCTCTGCCTTTATCCTTTTAATACTTTAAAGAAGCTTAAAAAGACAGAATAAACAACTATATTTAGTTGCACCAATCCCCTTCACTCATATACATTCCCTTCTTCACTCATATACAACACATCTCTTTTCACTGAGTTTAATCATTAACACCAAATGAACGAAAACACCAATTGCATAATTTCCTTTTCCTAGTTTTCTGGGATCATATAAACATTTGTCATATATGTTATTTTCCCCATTTATACAGAATTCAGCAGATAAACCATTTTCCTGAATGCTACTCTATACGCCTTTCACAGAAGACATATTTCTTTCATTTCTTTTATCAAACCCTCACATTGCATCATAACTACATAATTTTCCCCAAAACTGTATCCCTAGTAAAGACACTTCATTCATTGAAAATACACCCCCCTAACTTTCACCACATCACCCACACCATTACTTTTTATCTTTATTCAAGGTCATACCCATTTTCTTTAAACAACCATTCAGAAAAAGCAGCCCTTCCCTCATCCATATTTTGTTCTTGGTAACTACAGCTATATTATATATGTATGTCAAAACTACTGGAATCACCACCTCCTTTTGCATCATAAAAAACAACCAATAACAATACCTGATATCTCTTCCCTTTTATATAAATATATGCTTTCTTCCATAATATCTCTCACCCTTCCTTCCATTCTCATCTGTAGTATTCTCATGAAAAAATATAATCTGTGTTATTTAATGTGATGGGCCTCAAAAGTTTTCTTTCTATCTTCTCATCTTTCTTCCATATAAATTTTAATATCCCACTGTATAACTCTTCATATACAAATCCTTCAACCATTCATTCAGTACATTTACAAAATACTTTCTTTGCTAATCCATTTTTTGTACATTTCATACCTGATAAAATCTGGACCTAATAAAAAATCAACATTTACTTTCCTAAGCACTTCCACCAGTTCACTAGTAGTAATTTAGTTTTCAAATTCGTCCTTAACTCATTCTGGATTTTTGTATTTATTTTCCATTCTCTCTTATTTTCCTTCTTTTTACTCTTTTTCTCGTTTTCCACATGCTGCCTGTACTGCAATACACATAATTTTCTCTAATGTTCGTTTTACCTCTCCTTTTATATTTTTCATTTCCCTCATTATACTGATATTCTCCTTTACTGTTTTACACAACTATGCAGATGTCTCCTCTCTTCTCTTGTGAATAATATCTATGCCTGAACAGTATTTTTTTTATTCTTGATTTCCTTTGTATATTTCTTTTACCATATTGTAATATTCACTTATATTATTCTCTAAATTCTCTAATGCATTTCAGCACATTTTCCTTTACTTTACTTTTTCTTCCTTTCTTACATAATTCTGCCATTGGAAAAAAAAATGTGCACTTCTTTTTAAATTCAATCCACCATTCAGACCATTTTTACATGTTCCCTCCATAACTGCAATGTTTCCCACGCTCCAGTTTTATCCCATAATTTCTCATTCCTTTCCTTTCCTTTCCTATTTTAACATGCTCCCTTTCTTCCATCACCTACATCCATATTGCTGAATAGTCTGAAAAACTTGTCACAGCTGTATCACCATCCACTGCCACCAAGACTTCTGATAATGCAAAATATTTCAGATCTAAGTGCCCCTTCTATAAGTCAATTGGCTTTTGTTCCACTCAGCTAATTTACCATGTTTTATCTCTTCCTTTTTTTACATTTTCTTTTATCTTTACATTTTCCCCTTAAATCACAAAGTCCCCTGCAATTATACTTTTTCATATTAACCACCACATAGTCTAATATTTGATTAAATAGATTCTCTTTTTCCTTTTCAGTTATATATGTGTATAATGCTATAATTCTAGTAACATCTCCTCTCCAGCCTCACATCCACAACAGTTAACCTTCACATTTTTACCAATGTTACATCTAGTATTTTCACTGTTTTGTACACAACAAAGCCACTCTAGAACAACATTAATTTCCTAAGTTTCATATTATATTTCCACCCCAGAAATTTTCTGTTGACAGTCTTTCTACACTTGTCAGGATAGAATAACATCCACATCATATTTAGCACATCACTCCCGTATCCTTATCCTTCTTACAGTGTTACTAATAATGTTCACATTTACTGAAAGTACTCTAAAATTGTTACTTTTCCTTCTTTTGAAGTTCTGAGGCAACATTATTACATTTTCACTTTCTTATTTTTACTGTTTCCCCAATTCAGTATACTTTCCTGGGTTTATATACAAATAATCCTTTATCCTCAGAATCAGATTTGCCACTGGCTAGAACATCAAAACAAATTATTAGTATTAACCCCTTCTCCTGATCTCTCTTCATGCATATACAATCTCTCTCTTTCTCTCTTGCTCCTCTTTTTCCACCTCTAAATGTTTTCTTCTTCTTGTACAGTTTCTTTTTCATCTAGTTCACCCTCTCTCCCAGCCTCTTGTTGTCCTTCCTTGTGTATGTTTTCTTCCCTTTCCTTTTTTTTATTATTTACTGTTTGCTCTTGACAATCCATTCAAAAGTCGTCGTCATCCCCCGCCTTTTTCATTTTTTACACAGTCTACATTCAGGCACAAACCTTCTTGCTGTATGCCCTTGTTTCTCACACTGCCTACATTATACCTTGTCACAGTTGTTAATTAAATGAAAAAAAGAACACCACAAAATTAGGTTTGCCAGGAAATCTTAATGTCCCTCTATGGCCAACCACAAAAATAACACTTGGCAAGTGTTTTACCATGTCTTTTTTTTCACATTTCAAAAGATGTTCCAAACTACACCCTTCATTCCACAAGCTTCTCTTATCTCTTACTTTCACAATATTATTTATTTTATATTTGGTTACCAGGAATGTCAAACTGGACACAAGCCCTTTTTCAACAGAGGCCCATGGAGAAAAGCTCCACATATAACATAGATTAAAGCTGTAATACAGTTTCTCAGGTACAGAAGATTAAGACTATACATATTATATCAAATAAAACTAGGATGATAACACTTTAACTTCTACATCAGCTAAAAGTAGGATTGAAAAATGCTACACTATTCAGGTAAAAAGATGCAACTCCTTAAAATGTGCAATCAAATAACATTCAGTTAGATTCAGTATAATAATAATGATATAAAATAATCACCAAGAGTCTGTACTTAGAAGAGGCAGTGACTGTTGAGAGGCAGAGAGAGGTAAGAGGAATGAGACTTGCAGGATAAAGAGAAGCACACTGCCTGAAAATAAGGGAGGAGTGTTTACCCTGGCTGAGCAAGAAGGAGATGGAGTTAGACTAGTCTTGGGAGTCACAGTTACACATCCAATTAGCTTGTAGGTGTGCATTTAGAGATTTCTTAAACTGAGCTAAGGATATTGCAGCTGATATATTAGTGGGCAAAGTGTTCCATTTTTGGCTATAAAGTTTGAATAGAGGGAAGCTCCTGCTGATTTGTAGGTTTTAGTGACTTGAAGGAGAGGTTTATTATTGGAATGTAGGACCCTGGTACTGGAGTAAGGATGTATTAGGCTTTGTAATGCAGGGGTTATGAACAGTTTCACACAGACCCTGCACCAGTTTCACACAGACCCTGCATGCGTTTTTAACATTTTCTTCTTCCAGTTTCTCAGTTCTAAACTGCAAAGTAACATTATTTTAAAATTTAAGTTGCTATCAACAAACAAAAAATTTCTCCATGGATAAATGTCCTTCTTTTTGTTACAAGGCTCTAGAAATTTAATCATCAGTGTTAAGTCACAAAAGGTCTCTGTCCTCAATATGTATAAAGGGCTATATTTCTTGTGCTTTAAAACCTAGATCAGTGTACCAAATTGTGCAATACATAGTATTAGACTATTACAGTGTCATCGTTTGTTCTTATTCTCACAGTTGGCCTTCTCATCTTTAAAAAAACAGTTTTACTTATAGTTTGTTGCTGCTCTCTCTTTTTTGCCTACTGTCTCTGCTGCATATATTTCTAGTTACTGTAGTATCTGCTGTCATAGAAGTAGACACCTCAGTTTGTTGCTGCTCTTTTTTGCCTACTGTCTCTGCTGCATATATTTCTAGTTACTGTAGTATCTGCTGTCATAGAAGTAGACACCTCAGTTTGTTGCTGCTCTCTCTTTTTTGCCTGCTGTCTCTGCTGCATATATTTCTAGTTACTGTAGTATCTGCTGTCATAGAAGTAGACACCTCAGTTTGTTGCTGCTCTCTCTTTTTTGCCTACTGTCTCTGCTGCATATATTTCTAGTTACTGTAGTATCTGCTGTCATAGAAGTAGACACCTCAGTTTGTTGCTGCTCTCTCTTTTTGCCTACTGTCTCTGCTGCATATATTTCTAGTTACTGTAGTATCTGCTGTCATAGAAGTAGACACCTCAGTTTGTTGCTGCTCTCTCTTTTTTGCCTACTGTCTCTGCTGCATATATTTCTAGTTACTGTAGTATCTGCTGTCATAGAAGTAGACACCTCAGTTTGTTGCTGCTCTCTCTTTTTGCCTACTGTCTCTGCTGCATATATTTCTAGTTACTGTAGTATCTGCTGTCATAGAAGTAGACACCTCAGTTTGTTGCTGCTCTCTCTTTTTTGCCTACTGTCTCTGCTGCATATATTTCTAGTTACTGTAGTATCTGCTGTCATAGAAGTAGACACCTCAGTTTGTTGCTGCTCTCTCTTTTTTGCCTACTGTCTCTGCTGCATATATTTCTAGTTACTGTAGTATCTGCTGTCATAGAAGTACACACCTCAGTTTGTTGCTGCAATCTCTTTTACTTTCTGCCACTGCTGCATGAGTTTTAACTGCTGCATTCTCTGCTGCCATATCACTGTCCTTAGCACTTCTGAAAAGGTGGGTTCCTATTATTTAAGCAAATGCTTAAAGTTGTGAACTCTGTTTCGTTGAACGTGTTTACACGAAATGGCAAAATGCCGAAAGCACGGAACAGGGATTTTTTTCCTAGGGAAAAAAATTGCTGGGCTGTTTTTGGGACTTTGCCATTTCCTTCACTGTGGTGCAATCTCAGAGTTGATATATTTAAGTAGGGGAGGTGTGGAGGCAAAGCCCCCCCACTTTATTTAGTGTTTGGTTTTTTTTTTTTTTGACGGATCAGCAATTTTTTTCCCTGGGAAAAAAATCGCTGATCCGTATGTTCAGCATTTTGACTTTATGGAATGTTTGGGTTGATTATATAGTGTTCGCAATTTCAAGTGTTCGCTAATATAATATAGACCTGAAAAGGTTATGTGCCATCTCACTCCATGAAACAACAGAACAGTCACCTGGATCATTCTGCATGAATATTTTTAACAGAACATCATCTGCATGCCCTTCTGATGCCAGTTCTGTTATCTGCACCACCTAAACAGACTTGCTTATAGGCACACAGGTATGTACAAGGGTAGCTGCCCTTTTAGGCCATTTTAAGCCATGCCAATTTCTCTTGATTTGAATCAAATCCTGTACCTCTTTTCTGGGAGTAAACAACTTAACCATTATGCCATCCCAGCTCTCCATGGAGAAAGCTAAAAGCTGCTCATTTGTAATATCCACTATACAGGAATCTTTCTTTACAATCTGAAGCTCAGCATCAAATAGATTTTCTTTCCAAAATCTCATTTTCCACCTCTAAACTCTCCATACATTTTCACTCCTCCTCAGGCCTCTTCCTTGCTGCTGTAGGAGCCGTCTGCCACCATCTAGCAGCTCCAAAGAGTAGGAGAAGTTGCCTCATGCCCTGGGCATTTTTCTTCTAGTCTGTATAAGTACCACCTCACCTATTCCTTGGAAAGAGACCACTGGCTCTGTGGGACTAACCTAGTCAACAAAGGCAAACAAAGAAACAAATGAATGTTTGGGTGGAGTCAAAGTTAAAAAGCTTGGTTTGTATAGCAGTATGTGCAGCACATGTATACTTTTTTTTGAAAACTTTATTAAAACTTTAATTCCAGAACATATATAGGTTTACCTTTATAACAGCGAATTGCACTCAGGCGAATGTACTATGTTCGAAAGTTCATTTTCAAAATCTGAGAAAAAATATATGCGAATGACTAAAGGTTGAATGCACCATAGCATTTGCACATTTAACATTTGCATAAAGGCAGTACGACCTTAATTACGGTTGCATACGTAAATACGTAGATTCTGCAGTCTGATTTACAATTTAGTGTACCTGTTGGAGTTGGTGCAAGTTGACAGTGTGTAATCCCTTATCTAAGATTTTTTTGTGGACCAGATAACCATTGAAATATGCAGGTATGAAGCTCTGTAGAGAGTAAACGTCCTTTAGTAATTATATAAGGTTATCTGCCCCTGATATCAGATAGCAAGATTTATTATGAAGTATGCATTCAAAGTGTCATATATTGTTGTATGAGAAAAATGCATGAAAGTAACGAGGCTGCTAAGTACACTAGGTTTAAATTCTGGTAGGACAAATGCTGAAGCAGACGTACATGAATGTAATTTAAATGACATTATACCTGTACTATAAGTGATATTATGTGAGAGTTAGTGTTGTTCCACACAATAGTGAGTGTGATGTTAAATATCTTTCAGGTTGCGGAAGGTGACTCACAGGAATATGCGCCCGGTACAGTGAATACTTTGTACAGTACAAGCAGGATGCAAAAGGGATGGGAATTGCTAATAGTAGACAGATATCAGTACTACCAGGAGAAGTGTGTACAAGTTAAGCAGTACTGGTATTGTACACATAAAAACAAAGAAAGATGTAAGGGTAGATGTGTAATGGAATCAGACATAAATGGCTACAGACTTATTAAGAGCAATCTCCATTACCATGGACCTGATGTGTTACAAGGGGAGGTAATGAGGGTGAAAGATCAACTTAAACGTCATGCCGAATAGTCTGTAGAAGACCCATTCAAGATAGTTTCAGAAGTGCTAGCCAGTACATCAGCTGATTACCCAATACTAGTGCCCTGAAACAAAGCATTGGGAGGCAGAGGTACAAGCAAAAGGTGGCCATGTTCAAGGATTTCCATTCCCTGAGTGAGTTGACAGCAGAAATGCTACCATTGAAGAGTGGTCCATTTATTATAAAACATAGTGCAGATATGCCTTGTGACAGCATTGTTGTAGTGATCAGTACAATAGACAATTTGAGTATGATGTGTGAGTCAGAATACATAATGGCAGATGGTATCTTTCCTATCAGCACAAGTGAATGCAGACAAATATATACTTTACATTATGCACTGAATGGTAGTGAGAGCAAAAAAGTGGTACCTGTGGTGTATGTGATTCTGCCCAGTAAATCTGAAGAGTGTTATGACACCTTTTGGGGTTTAATACTGGAATTGTGCAATGAACATGATCTGAGACTGCTGCCAAACAGTTTTGACAGATTTCAAATGTGCTGTGGTCAATTCTATTAGGAAGCATCTACCCAACACCTTAGCCAAGGGCTGTTGGTTTAATTTCTGTCAGATAGTATGGAGGAACATTCAAAAATTGCACTTGGCAGGGAACTTTGGTAGTAATCTGTCTTTCGCTATGTTATGCAAGGAAATACCTGCATTAGCGTTTGTTGCACCTGCAGATATTAATAGTACCTTTGCAGAAATTGAAGCTGACATGCCAAAGGAGGGTAAAGCACTGTGTACTTTTTTTAAGGAAACCTACATCTATGGCAGGCCACGTAGGTATGGTATGCATGAGAATACATCAGAGAGATTGCCTCCTTTGTTTGATAGCTCCTTCTGGAACTAACATGATACCTGTGGAATGGGATACCCTCATAGTCAGAATGCAGCAGAGGGATGGCACTGGAGACTCCGTAGTCAAATGGGAAAGAAAACGCTGTACCTGCTTGATATTTTACATGTGGTACAGTTGGAGCAGAATCATGTGGATGATCTAAGGCTTAGGCACTTGTTATGTCTGCCTTCCTTCCCAAAAAGGAGAAGATTGCTTGACAAGGAATCTACCTTTAGTAAGCTTTTGGCTAAAAGGAATGAGTTCACTGCTAGATGATTTGTCAAGTTGGTTGAAAAATATTGCTCTTTTTCATAGGAATACAGATGTTGCTATACTGTACATGTCAGGGACATTATTTCCTGGTGATGTCATGGATACATTATTGACATAACAGCATATCTATTCCGTGAATGGCTGCTTTGGGACCATGGGACAGTTATGTGGAGCACTCATTGGATGTTTGCATTTCTTTCAAGGTTTGGTTGATTTTTGTCTGTTTGGAAGCAAGGGAAATTGGGCACAGTGGTGTAGTTCAAAAAATGTAAAAAAAAAATCCACTATATGATTTTCGACATTTTTCAAAATTTGTGCTTTTATTTTCGCTATTACGAGTCACACATATGATAGTTCGCACTTGCCGGTTTCGCTCATATAAAGGTAAACCCATATATATATATATATATATATATATATATATATATATATATATATATATATATATGGTTCCCATTCAGAAGCCTGAAACATCATATGCCTGAAAATCAAAATCCTGAAACCAAAAGCCTGAAAATTCAGAATCCTGAAAACTCAAAATCCTGAAAGCCCAAAATCCTGAAAGACCAAAATCCTGAAACTCAAAATCCTGAAAACACAAATAATGCTAATATGTCACTATAAAGACACTAATATCTACCAACTGACCCTGACCCTAACCCTAACCCTAAGGTCCGTCACTATCACACACTCACCTGACCCGCGCCCTAACCCTAACTCACTTAAACCGCCCATAACCCCAATATTTGTCACTATTGCATACATGCCTAACCTGCGCCCTAACCCTAACTCACTTAAACCGCCCCTAACCCTAAAATAAAACCAACCGCACACTTACCTGACCCCAACGCATGACCTAACACCACAGGGCTAACAACAGCAAAGCCACAATGACATCAGTATGTCTATTTTGTGTTTTCAGGATTTTGAGTTTCAGGATTTTGGTCTTTCAGGATTTTGGGCTTTCAGGATTTTGAGTTTTCAGGATTCTGAGTTTTCAGGCTTTTGGTTTCAGGATTTTGATTTTCAGGCTTATGATGTTTCAGGCTTCTGAATGGGAACCATATATATATATATATATATATATATATATATATATGATTCTATAAAAAAATCCCTTTTACTAATGCTAACAAGATCATCTCGTGTATTATATACCATGAAAGTAAATGTTTAGCTAAGCATATAAACTCAAGGAGAAACCAGACCAATATACAGGACGAAGTAACAGCAGTGCACAAAAATATAGCTCAAATGCACTATATGACCATGTGTGCATAATGTTCATAACATTGTTTTCACCCAAAACAGAAATAGTGTGTCAAGTTTCTTGTAACAGAGACTAGAGACATAAGTGGGATTTTAGAAGTGTGAAGCACAGAATGGCAGACGTTTGTGCTGCCAAGCATTTGTTTTGTTTGCTAGCTGGAAACAAAGAGAAAGAGATTCACGCCTGATAATCTGTATACAGAAAATTCCCTTTGGTACTAACCTTGCATAACCAAATGAGTAGCCTATTTATAGTAAGTCTGCCCAGCTTGTTCCACTTTCTAGCAATATATGCTGTAACAGCTGGCATTAGTTGTAAGACCAACAGCCTATAAGTGTGATCCAGTTGTTTAAAAGGAGTGACAGCTAGGGATAGCAATATAGAGGGTTGCAGTTTCCACTTGAAACCTATAACTTTCTCCACTGTGGTCAATAAAGCTACCCATAGCTTCTGGATGTCTGACCATAACCAAAACCTATCGATTAGAGTCAATTCTGCTCCTGACAATATGGGCAACCTTCTATAAATTTTCCTGTCCCATCAGTCCCATTCAAAAATTTTCCTGTCCAAAAAAGATGACACTTCTCAAAGGCATAGGTCCATGTGCATGAGCTAATCAGGGCCCTGTGAAGTGCTGTAAGGGATCTATTAACACAGTGGGGTCCATGAGCTGGATGTTATTCTATAGGTTTTCATATCATATCAACCAATTATTAATGACAGTTATAGAACTATAGGTTGCAGAAAAAGATTTCTAAAGTGTAGGAAATCAAAAATGATGAAGTCATTGTTTGTTAATTACATTAGACCCAAACTTGAGTATGGAATAACAGTAAGGAAAGCTTATATGAAAACAATCATGAGTAAAGTGGAAAGAGTACAGCAGAAATATGCCAAGGGCATCCATGGATGTGAACATTTAAGTTGTTACGAAAGACTAAAATATTTGAAGTTTTTTTTATAGATATCTAAGAGGTCTTATTCAAGTGTATAGGGCATTTAGGGACAACTACCTCTGGGAGTGTTTGGGGGTTATCAAAAAGTAGTAGAGAATCATCAGATAACCTATGTAGAAGATTCTATAGGAATGAGAAGTGTATTAATTGGTTCTCTGGCAGAGTAGCTGATGCATGGAACAGACTACCAAAGTACATTAAAGCAATACAGGTTTAGATATTTTAAGAATGGCCTGGACACTTATGGGAACAAGTGTTTTGGTATATGGCAGGGTAGAAGGGCATTAATGCCCGTGCTTGAACTATGTGTATGTATGTATATAGGATGTGAGTGGCCTAACTGATATCCTGTTTATAGATAAGAGATATTAGGCTGGATATTTTTAAGGGGAAGGAACATCATCTTTAGAGAACTTGCAAATGCTTAATAAGAATATTGGGAAGGGTAGGAAACAGAGATAAGAGCTAAGGGGTTAGCACATCATAGCATACTTAATGTATAGATACTTCCAGTAGTCCATGGCAGAAATACCCCACTTTTGTTGGAGGCAAAGACCTTATTCCCCTTAATTACCAGTGTTAAATCATCTAGCCAGTTGAAACAAGCACTGCAATCACATGCTTGGGGAGGTCAGGTATCAATTCTGAAGATGGGCAGCCCCATAGTAGTAGCAGAGATCCCCAGAAGGATGATGCAGGGATATGTTATACTAGGAAATGGGGGGGCATTCCATGTTTCTAGAGGTAAATCCAACTCTGAAGTTCCCTAGGTAACCTTTTCATATACCAAAGTATTGCTCAAACAAATCAGCCCTTAGAAATTTGCTCTCAAGGCATGACAAGATGAGGGGGAAGGCCCTTTTTTGGTTCAGAAGATGGAGGGTCAAACACCCTACGCTATATCCCTGCCATTGAGGGATACCCATACCCAAGGATTTCTTGGTGGTTTGGCTATACACAATTTTATCTGGTGTCTACTGTTATTACAGTTATTAATGAAACAGATCTGTTTTATGTATTGGGTTCTTATGAAGGCCCAGGATGTATCAATAAAGATATTGCAGTTGTGGTGCAGCAAACATCTTTATAAGGCCTAACCTCCCAAGCAAAGAAGCTAAAAACTATACCATGTATGAACCAAAATAAACAACTTCCTGTATATTTGCTCCAAATTACATTTGGCATTTGAGTCAGGCCTGTATGTAGGTAGATAGATACCCAAATATTTAGGATAAGACTTGCATTACACATAGGGAAGGGAACTCTATAAAGACTGAAAACTATTTGCCTCATCATTTACTGCAAATAACTTGGATTTGCTGGGGTTCAGCCAAAGACCACAGAGGGATACAAACTGGTGCAAGATATTTAGAACCACAGGTATAAAAACTCTCTCTCTTCCTCCCAACCCCCCCCTTCTTTTTCTCATCGTGGTGCACGACTGATCCATTGGTGACATCCTAAGGTATTTTTCCATTCTCTACTTCTTTCCCCATTCAGTTTTTTTCTTTCCGTATCTTTTGAGATTTGTCACTTGTACAGTCGGATTGGTACTATTCATATTTTCAGTCTTTGCCTGGGGAGTTTCTCATTCAAGATGTCATTATTTGTGAAGAATAGAAAGCAGTGCTTTCTCCCACCCATGGAGACAGCTTAGCTTTTCTTGTGTGCATCTCCACTGTGGCAAAATAGCATCTCTCCGGTTCTTCTTTTAATTTGCTAATATTGTTGGTTTGTTCATGAATCAGAAATTCTCTGTTGTCGATGCAATCGAGTGCAAAGAAAGGGCATTTGTTTTCACCCCAAATATATTCCACCCTCCAAGACTTTGGGGGAGGTCAGGACTCTGTTTACTGGCTCAGTAGCTACAAGAAAAAGGAAAAGGAATAGTGGACATCCCCAACGTGTCCCTCTCTCTGAGGTTATGTTGGAAGAAGAAGTGCTATTAGCTAGAACTATTGCTGTTGGGTGAGAATTTAATACTTGAGTAACATGGATATATTCTGATGGGAAGCCCATTGCCTGAAGTAGATTCCACAAGTAATCCCACTGAACGTAATCAAAGGCTTTCTCAAAGTTGATTAGCAGCACATGTACTTTAATCCTTGCATGAATATACAGAGAGTTTTTACATGATGACAGCTTGAGCTACCTTCCACAAATTCAGTCTGAGCTCCCAAGATCAAGTGAGGGATGAGAAGGGTTAGTCTATCTGCCAGCACATTTGCGTAGTTTGACATTCATATTAATTAGAGAAATAGAATCATAGTTCATGACCCTAGAAGTGTTCTTCCCTGGTGTAGGGAGCATATGTATAATTGACATGGTTGAGGATGGGTTTAATTGACCCTCTTCCCCAAATGCCTTACAGAGGGTCTGCAGGGGACCAGTCATCAAGTCCTCTAACACCTTGTAGATTTCACCCATCAGACCATTAGAGCCTGCTGCTTTACCCAAATTGTGAAGTAAATTTCTGAGGAGGCAAACAGTCTAGCTAGTTTCTTAGTTTGGGAGACTGGTAAGCATGGAAGTTTAGCCTCCTGAAGAAAATTCTGCAAAGACAAGGCCTTCCCATCAGAGGTATTATTCCCCTTACCGTATAATGTTCTATAAAAATTTGCAAACTTCTCTGTCATATCTTTAATGACAGTCATCATTTTCCCAGAGGCAGATTTCATTATTCTTGGAATCAGGCACTGGAACCTTCTTTGATGGACTAAAAAGTCTAATGACTTGCCAGATAAAGAGCTAACCACCCAAGTTCTTGTCCATAGCTTCTTTAGGAAGAGTTGGGCTTTCTACTGTTTCAAAATGCAGTATCCTTTATGCAATAATTTATATTCCTTTAAGCAGTCAAGCTGTCTGAACCTTGTGACCCTACATTTCTGTAACTTTGACTGAATTTGCACTCAGGGTACTGATACCTCTGAATACTCTAGTTCACTGATTTGGTTATCCCTGTTTCATAATAACTATGCCTTTGCTGCAGTCAAAAGGGGTTTCAATTCCACCCTAAAAGGCTCCCACCAGGCATTAATGTGAAAGAACCCTACAGGATTATGGTTTGCATATGTCTGGACCCCCTTTTTAAGAAAATCAACCAACCAGAGATCCTGCAGTAAAAGGGGTCTATATGCCAACTCTTTTGCCATGCCTCTTGCTGCTGGTCAAATATATAAGATGAATTTGTTAAATAATCTGAATCTGGTAGCATTTCTACATGACCCATTCTAGGCACAACATTTTTCAGAACTAGGCTAGGGTCTAGTCTACTAGCTTGCATTATATGTGTTGCTATGAATGAGAAGCCATCATCCTCTGGGTGCCTTAAATACCAGATATTCAGCAAATCCAAATACTTCTTACACTTCCAAATGACTGCCTGGGCCTTCAAATACCACTCAGTGAATGGTAGCATTCTACTCCTAACAGAATTTAACATAAACATTAATGACACCTCCAATTAATATACTTGAACCCACCACTGTCCTAGAATTAACAGAACTAAAGAAATCATGAAAGAGCTGTGGGCTTGTCTTCATTAGGCCTGTGGATGTTTGCTGTTGTGACTAGTGAGTGACCTGTGTCCAACATCACCCACAGACCCCTTCCTTCCCCAATCTTCCTTTGTTTCTATATGATTCATCCTAAGGATTTTTTCACCAAAATGGCTACTAGTTTATAGCTTTCTTATGTAAATTATGAGAATAATCATGCCAGGAAAAAACACTTTAAACAGCCCAAGATGTTTCCTCACAATTTTGCTTTTATGAAACAATACCACATCTGCCATTTGACTTTTTAAGCAATTTTCAACAGTATAGCATTTAACTTTGGAATTCAGTCCAAGAACATTCATAGTAATACAGTGTATCGTGCAATAGATGTCAAAAACAATAGAAAATGGAGAAACTAACAAATGTACACTAGAGTAAAGTGAGCCTAGGATGGAGCTGGCTCACTAAGGATTAAAACCCTCTAAGAAAAGTAAGTACCTAACCATCCTAGTTTCCCTACCATGAGGAGTAACAGGACTCGACCCAAATGGATTGAAAAGAAAGCTGTAAGGCTAGAAACCATCATGACCCCACACCCAAGTTATCAGGGCCATCATTGTCACCTTTAACTGACCTCTTCTGCCTAGGCCTAGCCAGGTACCTTTCTAGTCTTTTTATCCTTTCTGGTTCCTTGGATGTCTTGCATTCCACAGTCCACTGACCTATCCCCCAGGGATTCTGTCTCCACCATTTGATCAACCCAGCCTTGAACATCTATTGACTCCTCTACCATGTCTTGCAAAGGGTAAACCAATTTACAGTCTCTGTAGAGTCCGGGAAAAACAAGGTTCTCAGTGGCGATTAAGTAGTGTGTTTCCAAACATGTCTATCAGGAGAATGCAGTTGGGGGAATCATTAATAGCTAAACAGTCACTGACCCCCCATGGCTTGTAACTAGAGATTTCTTTGAAATGGCAGGATATTTACCAGGGCCAGCTGGCACACACACAGGGGCATGAGAGGTGGAAAGGCAAGCCATAGCTTGAGGTGGAAAGGCAAGCCATAGCTTTCGTTATTTTCTGCAGGGTGCTTGGTCACTTCATTCTCAAGTGAAGCCAGTAACGTAGGCCCAAAGAAAGGACAGTATTGCATAAGGATCTTCAGAACTATAAGCTTTATTTCTAACTTCAACACTAGGATGCACAAGTTAAAAAGGTAGGGATATTATTTTTAAAACAATGGGTTTTGATATTAGCAAAGGCTCTACACTTTTGTACCACTTGCTGAAAAAATCCTGAAACAACTAAAGCTTGAGATCCAGTGGCAGAAAATGTAACCCTTCTTTTGGCACCCTGTCCTTGTATGGCAAAGTCAAGATCCACACTTATCTGTCTCAGAAGTGCATTAAGAGGCCCTGGCTTTCTAACGTCCCTATGTGCATGCACAGTCTGCACAAGAGGAGTGGGGGCCAGATTTAATGCTTTATCAAGTTCTCCTCCAGAAAGATGAAAACATCATCCTTTTCCAGCCCCTCTGGCAGTCCCGCTAGTCATAGATTCTTCCATCTACTCCTATTTTCCAGGTTATCCACTCTTCTGCATAATGTGAGTAGATCAGCACCATGTGTAAGGCCAGTCTGGTGGTAAGATTGTAATTGAGCCTCATGGCTTTGCAAGCAGTCTTCCTTCAAGTATATCTCCACCCCATACTGCCCCAATAAAGTTTTCTGGGCAGTAACTTCATCTTTTAAATCTGTCTCCCAACACTTTGGAGATGAGTAAAGTTAAGGTATCCATTTTTGGGAATCACCTCAACAACCAATGGCACATTTTACTGCAATCAAATCCCCATAATGCACCTCAAAAGCTGCTAATCCTGCTACTATTCACTTAGTTCAGTATGGTTAAAAAGCATAGGAAAAACCCTTATGGCTGGAGCTAAATCAGGACGCTGCTTACTCCATTTTAGCTCGCCCCACCTCCCAGCATATGTGTACTTTTGATGAGGGAGTCTGTGAACAGATCAGGAAAAAGGTAGTGAAGGTCATCTTGTAGGTTAAGCTGGCCCTGTATAAAAAGACAAATCTAGAGAAGTAATAGATGAGTGCATTATGTTATTTGATATTTCATGGGATCTGGGACATAAGGGATTGATATCTGGCCACTGGATTCAGTCTTTGAGAAGACTGAAAATCGTGTAGAATTACTGTATTCTCTACCTCAGTATTTTAAAAAGATACATAGGATGTTCGGGCATGCATGAATGAATAAAAATAGGCAGATGGAAAGTAGACAAAATCCTTACATGGCTTTAAGGAGCTGACTTGAGTATAGGGGCAAGTTGTTCTGCCTGGCAGGTGCTAAAAGAGCTGAAGTACTTGCTAAGCCAAATGATATCTTCTTAGATATCATCTGTTGACAAAGGACTGGTAAAGGCAATTTGCAGTCATCCTTGCAACAGCATGATTGGTGGAAGAAGCCAGGCAACTACAGGCTTGGGGAACCTAGGCTTCTTCTGTGGAAAGCTACATAAAATTTGTCCAGGGCAGTTTGGTGGATTTCCTGAATTCTAATTTTCATAATGATAGCCATTAGCAAGGCTTCACATCAAGTAGAGCTTATAAATACAATGTTAAGCAGTTCTACAATTACTGAGGTGGAAGGAACAAGCCGTCTAAATATTTGTATCACCTATACGGCAAAGTCTATTGCTTCAACAAAACTCAATGAAATAATGCTCACAGGCATGCAAATTTCCATTGTGTTTTCATGTGTCTGCCAGGCTGTATATGTGCAACAAAGTGAAATGTTTAGAGTGCAAAATACAGAGAAAATATATAGGCTACAAGAAGCAGTCCTGCAAAACTTTGTGTACCACCTGTTCGATGCTCATATAGTTGCTGTTGGTCACCTATTTACAGAACTGTTTACAGTAAAAGTAGAAAATAGTCACCATAATAAAACAACATTTTTGCAAGAGGCTGTCCCCCTGCACCTCTAACATTAGAGGTTTGTCATTATACCATCATCTCTGGAAACGGCTTCTGAGGTCACACAAACTTGGAGAAAGTATATTTAGATGGTGGGCTGTGTTTTCATGACTGCAAACTCTTAAGATGTAGAATTTAGCATTCACTTGCAAGCAGTTACATGCAAGAAGTGGAAATGATGAGGATTATAATGAACTACTGGTTGAAAAGAGCAGCTTTATATTGAGGCACTGAAAGATATACCTATGGATTTCCCCATATTTTTGGTCTGTTCCACAGAAAATTTGTGGTTTTCTGACAAACCAGTGAGGATTAAATTCACTAAATAATGGGAGACATTTGACTTTCAGACTTCATATCTTTCAGAAAATGCATGGTAACACTAAACCTTTTCTTTTGGCAAGTTTCTAAGCTTAGAAGAGCAATATTTAAAATTTGTCCCTATTATGAGGCCTTTGTCCTTCCATTATTTTGGCTTTGTCCATATTTCTTGTACTAAGGTTGAGAGGTGTGGCCAGGAGCATCTCTTGACTGGCAATCTACTACTTGGAACATTGTGTTTAGTTATGCTTAACATACACAGAAATGGGAATAGACTGACAGAGATAGAATAGAAGCTCTGGAGTGGAAGGTTTCATGCATAATAGTGAAAATAGAGAAATATGGCATTGATATGAAACATTATGATATGGAACACTACATGTTCAGGAGATAAGTGGGAGGGGTAATGTTAAAGAAAAAGGTAGGGGAAGAGACAGCTGAAAGGAGGCCATCAAGAGTGACTTATGCAAATAATATTTCATAAATGTGGAGGCAGTGTCCTTTATTACCTCTTGACTGCACTGATAAAGGTAATGTTGCATGTAATCTCATTGAGAACTTAGAGATCCTTGAAAAAATAGAAAATAAGACAGGATAGAGGAGGATGAGAGGAATCTATGTATAGGCCACCTGCAATATTGAAAAGCACTTAATAGACCACAGGTCTCGCTTGAACAGTGCTATTGTTTACTGTTATGTTAATATTTTGTATCTTAACTAGTCAGTTTTAAATATTTTTTGCTTAACGTAATTAGTCCTTTCATGTTAACATTTGTTCAAGAAAAGGTTCACATAATATGGTTCAAGGCTGCAGACAGCACTCCGGTCATTCAAATCAACAATGCATTCTACATGTTCAGACCACAAAACGAGGATAAAAGAACCAAAGATGGAGGTGTATCCATCTTCATTAATGCCTTCCACAGGTTCAGACCTCAAAACAAGTGTGAAAGAACCAAAGGTGGAGGTGTATCTATCTTCATTAAAGCCAAATACACCTTGAGGCTGGTTAAACAGTATGACTGTCTTGAGCTATAACAGGTCCAAATAATTATAGGTAAAGCACCCTACCACATCATCGCTAACTACAGGTCCCCACCATGAACCCAGAGAAGCACACCACCTACCTGGACTTACTAGAGTCACTCACTATACAGCCAAACTGTTTGGTTGTGGGTGATTTCAACTATCCTTCCATCAACTGGGCAACATACATGAGTACAAACATGATTGCTCTGCGGTTCCTGGGGTTTGTCAGTACAGATGCTCTGGAACAGCTCGTCTGCTCCCACACAAAGGGCTCAAATGTCCTAGACTTAGTACTCACCAACATGGGGGGCCACTGCTACCCCATGTGTGTTGCCCTCCCTGGTAAGGTCAGACCATGTACAATGAAGTACAAATCAAAGGGGACATTTTAAGGAGAAGTAGTATCTTTAACTCCCCTTTGCCTCTACCACTTATTATTTTCGAAAAATTAGTTGAGTTTGAGTTTAGGAAGTTTAAATTGAAAAGTCCATATTTTCATCAAAATTTAAGTGCCCATGAATCTTTGCTATTGTACGAACTTTCCAATAACAAACAACTTAGGGTTATGAGACCTGACAAGGGGGGAGGGGTCGTTATTATGGGGAAAGATGACTATACCTATAAAATGTTAATGCATGTCAATGACAGTGATTTATATGGAGAAACATCCATTAATCTTATAAAATTAGCCTATCAGCATATAGATTTTTATATACAAGATATGTTGGATGAAGAAAAAGAAATAACTCAAAATGCTTTTTTGTTTCTTTCAAGTGAAATACCCTGTGGTACCCGTTATTTTTGGGATACCCAAAATTCATAAGTGTATAAATGATCCCCCGATGAGGCCTATTGTTAATGCTAGGAAATCTAAAATACACCCCCTGGGTAAATATGTTGATTTTGTACTTAAAAGTTGTATGGAATCATTCAACCATATATGCAAGGATTCCTGGGAATTTTTAATGAAAATGAAGAAGGTTAAATTCTCTAAAAAATGTGTTTTCCTGACTACTGATGAGGTAGAATTGTATAATGTTATTCCCCATGATGTGGGGATAGAATGGTTCCATGATTTCCTTTGTGAATGTACTGTGTTAGACAATAATACTATAAATGTTCTAGTTCTTTGTATGGAACTAGTGCTTAAATATAATTATGTGTATTTAGATGGGCAATATTTTAGGCAAAAGAAGGGAGTTGCGATGGGGGCGGCTTGTGCCCCCATCTTTGTGAATATTATTCTTTTGCAATGGGAGAGATGTATTTTGTTCCCACATTTTGGGTTTACACCATGGAACCTATATCTCCGGTGATTGGATGATATTTTTATTGTTTGGGATGAAGCAGTAGAAGAAATTGAAAGTTTTGTAAATTTTTTAAATACTTCTACTTCCTTTTTGAAATTTACCCATCAATATGATTCCAATTCTATGAATTATTTGGATGTTACCATCTCCAAGGATGTGGATAACAATAGGTGGCTTAGCACTATATACCGCAAACCCACTTATAGTAACAGTATTCTCCATTTTGACAGCAACCATCCTTTACATCAAAAAGCCAGGATTATTAAGGGAAAATTTATTTGACTTGCTTGAATGGTTTCAGATGGAATCAATTTGTTATAGAGTGTGAAAAAAACGGGGAATATGTTTTTATGTAGAGGTTACCTGGCTGGGTTGGTATTGCAAATTGCTGGAAATATTAAAGAAAGAAGAAATCAGAGGGATTTTTTGCCCCTTATTAGTTCAAATTTGGGGCAAGGAGAATTTGGACCTGGAAGGATTAAAAAGAGGGACCCTCTGGAATTGGGGGGGGGGGCTTTATTACCCAATATTGTAATGAGACAAATAATATCAGAGAAATTATTTATAAATATTGGAATGAATTTTTTTTCTTGTTTAAAGCTATGCATAACGTAGTGGAGGTTAGACCTCCTGTGGTGTTCAGGAGGGGAAAAACACTTAAGAACTTTTTTGAACACCCTACAGTTGATACTGGACCCTATATTTCCAGCAAAAAATGGGGGACTTATAAATGTGGGCATTGTTCCCAATGTAGGATGCTGTTGGAATGGGATCGGTTAGAGATAAATCATAGAGTTTTTAGGTCTAAATTTTATTTTACTTGTAATACTATAGGTGTAATATATGTGGGGAAATGTTTAAACTGCCAACAATTTTATATTGGAAAAACAAAGAGAAAATTCAGAGAACGCTTATATGAACATGGACTTGACATTAGGAAGGGTGATGCGAAAAATGCTATGGCAAGACATGTCAATAGTAATACTAACCATGTATTTGTTTTTTTTTGGATTGGATTGTGTTCAGAGGGGCTATGGGGGGGGGACCTTGGGAAGAAAAATTTGAGGCCAAGGAATTAAGTTGGCAACTGAAATTAAATGCCACTGTCCCCCAGGCCTCAATGACAATATAACCATAACCAGTGTGCTTAAATTAAAGTCATACATTGTATAAAGTTACTATTTTTCATATTGTTTAGAGCATGAGTATAAGGTATATATTATATATATTCATAAAGTATTTGTGGTGAGGCATTTTTATTTGAGTGTTGTATTTTTAAAAATGAATGTGACTTTAAAATGTTATGGAGGGCTTTTAACTGAAAGAGAGAATTTATTGGTTAAAGATTGAAGGGTGGGGTATTTATATGTGGTGCTTTACTGTGTTAAAATGATTTTAATGAAGATTTTTCGAAAGCACTTAATCCTTGAGACTGTGTGCAATAAATTGTATTCAACTATCTTCTGCTGTTGTTTGGTCTATTTCCTGGTTGGACTGCTATCTGCATATTCAAGTTTCATACTCCAAAGCATACTTGAGACCAGTCATCTACCTAGTATCTCCAAAGAGCAGGTCATATCTGCACTCTCCAAGGTCAAAAATACATCCTCTATGGGACCAGATAACATCCTAGGGTGCTTACTTAATCTAAAACAAGATCTAGCAGAACTGCTTGGCATTTTCTTTAACCTCAGCCTGAGCACTGGCTTTGTTCCAGCAGAGTGAAGAACAGCAACAGTAATCTCCTTGCACAATAGAGGGGCATCAACCAACCCTGGGAACTAAAGGCCCGTAAGCCTAACCAGCCTTACCTGCAAGGCCATGGAAAGAATCATCATGGACCTTATCTACAAGTACATAGGTGATCTTCAAACTCTTGACCCAACCCAGTTTGGCTTCATTATGGGTAGATCATGCTTATTGAACTTGGTGCACTTTTTTGAGAATGTTACCAAAGCCTTGGATGAAGGCAAAACAGTGCATACTGCCTATCTTGACATAGCCAAGAATTTTGACACAATTCCTCCACTTAGGTATCATTGAGAAACACTCCCAGCTGGGGGTTAACCCATACACCACTATAGTTGTAGCCAACTGGTTCACCAACAAAACACATAGTATCAAAGTTGGGAATTCCACCTCTACCAGTAGACCAGTTACCAGTGACGTACCAAAAGGATCTGTGCTGGGCCCTCTACTGTTCAGAATCTATTTCTCAGAAGTCCAGGCGAAAGTAGATGGCCTATGGCTTGCCAAGTTTGCTGATGATTGCAAACTGGATGCAATCGTTGAGTCCCCAAACAATGTTAACATATTACAAAAGGGGTTAATACAGATAAATGATTGGTGCCAAAGTGACAGACTAAAACTAAAAACAAAAAAGTGCATTATTTTCCCCTTTTGGCAAAGAAGAAGTCCCTGCAAATTTTAATATTGGCAGCAACCCCTAAGCTCAAAGCCAGTAGTGCGAGATTTGGGAACACAGGTTGATAGCATCTAAACTTCAATCACCATGTATCAGCAGTGGTAAGGAAAGTCTTCTACACTGCACATCCCATAAGAAAGGGCATCACATGCAAGGCTAAGGATGTTATAAATCCTCTGTACTCGACCCTTATCAGAACACTAATAGGGTTCAATGCTCACTTTTGCATTTACGTCACCGGACACCTATAGCAGCTGGAGAGACCACAGTGGTTTCTCACCAAGAGAATTCAGGGCCTCCAAAACATAACCTACATAGGAAGAATAAAAGCCCTGCCAGTATACTCTGATTACTAGTTATGCATTAGAGAAAAGCAGTATAGACCACCACTGTAGCCATTTTTACCTGTAACACTCACCTACAATGGAAGAAGACTCTATAGTCAACTTCCACATATCTTTAACAAAAAACATAAACGTTTTCATAAAAATAGAAAAAAGGAGAGACTGCAAAAGCAAATATTTTACCATACAAATGAAAGCATAATAGTTCCACCATCAAGTTAAGAAATGTAAAAAAAAATAACTTCTTAATTATTTTCAACCAATGTCATAACTCTACATTAATTTAACACTTTAAATTTCAGTCCTCATTATACCGTCTAGGAACCACCATCACCTGAATTCTACCACTACATTTCTCATTTCTGCAACAGAGATGTAAAATGTGATTTATGAAAATCCTTATGAAATAACTGAAGGGTCTCTAGATAATTACCACGAGCATTTCATACCATAATTTCCCACAGTTAAAATATTATAATCTAGAACAAAAACAGGTTAGAAGGTATTTTACATTAAAATACACTATAAACCAAATAATTGTCATACATAAGCAATTAAGTATAAAATTCAAACAAAAATACAGATGCCCATTTTATGAGGGTACACCTCCAAGTACATTACTACACAAATAAGTTCATAGGCTCATAGGTATGTACTAGGCTAGCTGCTCATGCAGACTATTTTAAGGTTAACCATTTCCCCTTTTTGTGCTCAAAATAACCTATCCCATTTGGTTATACATTGGCCTTACCCATCCCATGGTCAATAATTATATATTACCCCTATTGGAAATAACTGGAATCATACCATAGATAATTTGAGGGGACCAATGCATGGAATAAAGCATTTAGGATCTCCTTCTCTCTATTAATCGTACAGATGGCAATCCTCTGGTAACCTGGAGAAAATCTCCTTTATCCCATCCACAGATTTAAGTTGCCCTTGAATATGGACAGGGATGCACGTTGTTTAATGTAGATGGGGAGTCTGTTCCACTGCAGTTGTATCCTCTGTGAGATATACCTGTCCCTCCAAACCATTCTGTTGACATTGCAGAGGAAATTTGGATGCATAGCCTGACTATTTCTGATGCCATTTAACTTTCTGATATACAATAAATCCATTAGTAATGGGTCGGAGGATGCCTTATATGCCAGATAAAGGTAACCTCTTAGCAGTCTGTAAGAGTATAGTGACAGGGCATTAGGCTGGTTCATGAAAAACATGTTTAAGGCTCATATTCTTTTACTAACATGTCTCTGTGGGCATTTTAATTGTTTTATAAGTCTGGACAGTTATATTCCAAAGGGGTGTTATATTCAATAGTTGGCCTAATCTTATGATGACCGAGCAAAGGAGTGTAGCTAAATCCCTATAGTTCTGCAATAGAGAAGAACTTTCTTACAACTATATACACTTGTTGGTTAAAAATTAGGTCACTGTCCACATAAGTTTTCAAATCCCAACCAACTGGGTCAACTTTTAGGAGCATATTGCCATTGTGGTAGTTCCTTGGGGTGATTTAAAGGATACAGTAAACCATTTTTTGGCATTAAGTTTTTGTCTGTAATTTTGGCACCAGTTATTTATTTGAAACAAACCTTCCTATGGGATGGCTAAGTCATATGGGGATTCAATGACTGCCCCTAGATAACAGTCATCTACAAACTTAGTCAGAAAGAGCACTTTGATATTGGCTTTTACTTCACAAAAGTAGATGTCAAACAAGAGAAGTCCTAGCTGAGAATCATGGTGGACTCCACTGGTGACTGGTCTCTTTTTGGAAGTAATGTCCCCTGTTTTGAATATCTGCATCCTCTTTGTGAGCCAGTTGACAATCCAGCAGGTGACATATGGGTTTATTCCCAGTTTATTTAGCTTTTCTACTATGCCTGAGTGGGAATTGTATCAAACATTTTGACAAGGTCAAAGTATGTGATGTGTATTGTTTTGCAGTCATCCATTGCTTTGGTGACGTTTCAAAAAAGTCTGCCAGGTTGAGTTAGCAAGATTTGTCCTTGATGAATCCAAACTGAGATTGGCCCATTGTTTTGAGGTTCTCTAAGTCCTGCTTGATTAATTCCATAAGTATTTCCATGTATTTTCATATTAAGCAGGTCAGACTTAGGGGCCTATAATTACCTGGATGTATGGAAGACAGGAGGATGCAGGGGGAATGACTGCAGCTGTTCTCCATTTGCTTGGTACAAATCTTTATGGAGGTTGAGACTGAACAGTGTTATTAGGAGTGTGGTTAAATAGTGCTTTAGGATAATTAAGATGCATCCAGGGATATTTTCAGGAACCATCAATGCAGTATTTTTAGCTTTTGATAGCAATTTTAGGACTTGGTCTTGTGTGATAGCTGGAGAGGTGAGCCAGTTTCAGGTATATTTTGAGGGATAGACAGAGGGGAAAGAGGGGTAAAGTAAGTGCTAAATTTATCAGCCAATAGGTTCACTATATTGTCAACATCAGTATAAGTAACAGCATTCACAATCAGCTCAGTGCATTGCTACAGTGTGCTTTTGAGATTACAAACATAGGTAAAAATGCCTTGTGATTGCTTTTGCCTTTGGCTTGGGTAGATATTTTAGCATCAAACTTGGCTTTGGTGAATTTCATTAAGCTTCTGTGTTGTTTGTTTATTTCAGTGACAAGGGCTCTAACATTCTAGGAAGTACTATTCTTACTTTTGGTCAAAATTATTTTCCTTTTATTATAAAGTTAATTGATATTATGGTTCTACTATATGGGTTTGTTTCTGGGGTTTGCCCTGCACTTGTTCCTACAGTGTATGGCTGCATCTATACAGTTGTTTACATGCTGGTTGTAAGAATTGATAGGACTGTAGAATACTGGAATGAACTGTAATGACTGAAAGAGTACTGTCCACAATAAAAAGTGTTGATAAACTGAAACAGTCTGTAGCTTCTGCACTCATTATACTATCCATAAACTCTGTACTCAGAAAGTTAGAGCTTCTGTACTCATATTTTTTCCTCATGAATAATATAATTAATATTCTGGAATGCTGGATACTTGTCCTGACTTTTGCACTCACTCTCAAGTGTCTGTACCAAACATCTGAAGACTACACTGCAATGACTTTCTACATATCAGTCCAAACGAACCCTGAAAATTTCTACATGCCTCTTTAACTTTGGTTCCCAAGCCTTGTACCATCCAAACAAAGGCGACTTACCTGTATGTTTTTCTTTTGTCTGCAAGCACGAGTTTTCAGTGGGCATGACAGTGTGTATTCCTTTTTAAGGGAGTGCATTGCCTCTGTCACTCAGATTCATCAGTGGGCTTGACAGCAGATGTGCACAATGGAGTCAGTAGGCAGCAACCTGTCCAGTAAGTATTGTTGACTGTTGTAGACTTCCATGGTCACTGCGACTCGATAGTCACCTTTGCAGGTGCTGATTGAATTTGTTTATATTTTATTTTATTTTGCTTTTCTTAAAAAAGATAGAGCGAGAGAGAAATGGTACATCTAATGTGTTTTGATGACTTGTCAGTCACCTTGTGGAGGGTTCAAGAGGAGAGAGGATCCTGTTAAATTTTTATGAAATAAATAAATAATTAAATAAAATATAAGAAAAAAGAGAACAGGCAGGGAATATCAGGGTCATCTTGGAGTTTCAGTGACCTGTTGGTCACCTTGGGAGGGCTGGGGTGGTCTAGTCATACTTTTCTTTTTCTTTTCTTTTTTTTTTTTTTTTTTGTAATGAACAAATATTTTGAAAAAGATTGAACAAGAATTTTTGAAGCACGATATTTAAAAAGAGAAAACATTAATACAATAATTATAATAAAAAACTATATACAATGATGTTCACTGTAAATCAAATAACAGGATCAGTTAAATTAATATTTTTGTAGAAAAAAGATAAGGAAAAAAGGAAAAAAAGGGAAGATTACTGCATTAATCATTAATCTAGTTCTTTAACTAATAGTTAATTTATGTTTTCCCATTTGTAATATACATTTGTATTCCTCATAGATTTAGATTTAATAGTCAACATTTCTAAGTTAGATATTTCCAAGGGGAAGACTTTTAAATTCTTTAAATGAGGGAACAGATGAGGACTTCCAGTTTTTTGTAATTGTTTTCATGGCAATGGACAATATAGACCAGAGCAAAGAATATTTGCTTTTCTTTATACAGTCTAGAACAGGTGTGTTGAGTAATACAAGTGATTTGGTGAGCACAAAATTATCTGTAAAAATTGCCTATAAAAATATTAACTTATTCCCAACATTTCTTTAATAATAAACAGTCATAAAATATATGATTCCAATCAGTGTTTCTTTCTGCAGTACATCTCCAGCAAACGATATCTTGTTTAGTTATCTTACTCATTTTCTGTGGAGTGAGAAAATATTTATGTAAAAATCTTCATGTGAAGATTCTCCATTTAAGAGAAGAAGTGGTTTTGCTGGCTGACTGAAGGAAATTAATTTTGTCTTTTTCTGAGGGAATAAAGTAATTGATAACAGAACATGTATTCCAATAGCTGTCTGAATATACATCTAGATCTTGTTTAATTGCTCTATAAATATATGATATACTATTTTTAACTGATAAATTATTTTGGGTATATAAATTCAAATATTGAATATGTTTGGGTACTGAATTCTTAGCAATTGAGGGAATTAGAGCAGCTTATTTATCTAAAATATATTTTTTAAACTCTTGCAAATCTAACCAAAGTAAAGTATTAAGATTATATTCATCTACAAGAGTATTAAATAGACTTTGCCTCATTCTTATTTATGATTTGATGCCAAAACATTACATGTTTTTGTTTAAATAGTGACATTTTAGAATAATATTTACTGAGAATTATCCCTTGTGTATAGACAGTAGGGAAGATGAGAAACAACCAATTCTCAAAGATTCTAAACCTAAATACATAGTTCTTAAAGGTCTTTAGAATTAAAATTACATAAGTAGATTTAAACACCTGCGTGGAATAATTGGAAAAGTAATCTCTTAAATTCCATATAAATGAATTATTTACTAGTTTTGCTAGATGAATATTAACTTTAGTTTTAGTATTCTGAGATAAATTTAATATAATTTATTTCCATTTTGCTAAATACTCTCCATCTATAAGATAGACAATTGTTTTAATTACTGATGAGATTGAATACATTTCAAGATTTGGTAAAGATATGCCTCCATTTTCCCAACTATACATATGATAGGATAATGCAAGTCTAGGCTTTATTGGATGCCATACATTTTTTTTAATCAGTGTGTTAAATTTTTTAATTAAAGAGTTTGTAGGGGGAATATATATAGATTGTACTATGTATAAGATTTATGGAAGCAATATCATCTTTATAATGGAATGTTTTTCTATTGTGAATAGAATTTTGTTCCATTTACTAATTAAACTCTCTATAGTTGTCATACTTTTACTATAATTTAGGTGTAAAATGTCTTTAATATTAGTTGTTATAGTTATACTTAAATATGTTATTTGTTGATATTGAGGTATATATTTTTTATATTCATCTTGTATACTATAACTTTTTGAATCAATTAGAAGGATTTGAGTTTTATTGTTATTAAAAATAAGACCAGAAATTTTCAGAAATATATTGATGTTTATGAACAATTCTTGTAAAGTGGGATTAGTACCACCAAGGGTAATTAATACATCATCAGCAAACATTTGACTTTTTGATGTATCATTGAAGTTTAATCTATAACCTTGTATACTATTGTTATCTCTTATTAAGTTTGCCCAAGGTTCCATAACTAATGTGAACAAAAGAGAAGATAAAGGGCAACCTTGCCTGTTCCTTTTACAATAGGTATGTTCTGGGATACATGTGCACCAATTTTTATATAGGCTTGACTTCCATTATATAATTGAGTGATAAGATTAATAAAGCTATTAGAGAAATTTAACTCCTTCAATAAAATGAAAGGATGTTCCCAATTAACTGAGTTGAAAGCACAGTTGATATCTAAACTGACTAGAGGTAAAATTATTCTTTAAGATTTTCACTGATTCAATTAAAGTTATTGTTCTTTTGATGTCATCATAGGAAGTTCTATTGATTATAAAGCCTGTTTGGTCCATGTCTACCAGGGAGGGTCAAAAGTTTTTAACTATGTCAGCATAAATAAACATAAGCATTTTATAGTCTGTATTTAACAATGAAATGGGCCTATATGAAGAACATTTTGTAGGAATTTTATCGGGCTTTATTATGGGAGAAATAAATGTATACTTCCAAGAAGGGGGTATTATGTTATTATTTTGAGCTATATTGAATACTGTGTGTAACAAAGTTAAAACTTTGGTAGTTAAAACTTTGTAGATTTCAGAAATGATACCATCATTACCAGGAGCATTATTTTGCTTAAGTTTAGTAATTTGATCTTTTATATCTTTAAAAGATATTTATTTATCTATTAGTTTTATTTGTGTTTCTGATAGTCTGTTCTTTATGTTATTATTGATAAATAATTAAATACCTTTTGTACCATTGATCATGGTATTAGATTGATTTATTTTTAAGAAAAATTCTCTAAACTCACTTAATATATTTAATAAATCAGATACCATCTTTCTTTTTGTTGGAGAATATGTTTCATTAATTTGATTAAACTTTTTTAACATTTTAATTTTGTTAGCTAGAATATTCATAGCTCTAGGATTTATAGAAAAAAATAGGTGTTTATATTTCCCCAGATTAATCATGACTTTATGATTTAATATTTCCATATATTTATTGTTCAAAGTATTTATTTCAGTTATTCTAGCTTTTTTATCTGGATTTCTTGAAACATAAAGTCTTAAAGTATCGAGCTTTGTTTGTATATCTTGGAGTTCTTTATCCCATGAAATTCTTTTCTTTTTATACCAATCAATAATTTTACCATATAGGTAAGTTTTTAAAGCATCCCAGATATATACTTCAGAGGTTCCCTGTGTGTTATTAAGTTCAATAAAACTTTGTACTTCTATAGAAATGAAATTAGTGAAGTCTTTTAGTTTAGTTATGTACACGGGTATCCTTTTAATTTGAACATTAAATGTGGAATGTATTATAAAATCAAATGTTATGGAATTGTGGTCTGAAAGAGGACATGAAATCACCTTTGAGTTTAATAAGGAATCAGTTAGGTTATTATAAATTAATACCCTGTCTATTCTTGAATATGAATTATGTCTATGTGAGTAGAATGTATAAAACAATGACTTAGCATCTGCAAAATTATTAATATCATTCAGCATGTATGAATCTGAGAATTCATTCAATAATTTGGCTATTGCTGAATTTTTTTTTTTTGCCATTAGTACTAGAATCTTTTATATCTGAGATACAATTAAAATCTCCAGCACGAATAATATTACTCTTAGAGAACTGTACTATATGATCTAAATGTTGTTTTACTGTTTTTAGTCCAATGCCAGGAATCCAATACATGTTTATTAAAGTCAAAATGTTGTTATTAAATTCTATAACTACTGAAGATAACATCTCTTTGCTATCTGTATAGGTATCAATTATTTTAGGTATAGGTAATGTATTTTTTCATATTATGGCCACTCATCTTTTTGTGCATATTCAGAGTTTATCAAAAGTTTATAAGATTTAGCATCTAATTTCGTAATATCTTCAGCTAATAGATTGGTTTCTTGGAGAAATATTAGCTGAGAATTATGTAGTTTAAGATAGTTATTCAAAGATCTTCTCTTGTTAGGATTATTTAATCCATTATCATTTAAAGAGATACAATTTAAAGATGTCATATAATGTTTATATTTCTGAATATTACTTGCTGACTAATTTTTCCATTTTTCCATGTTTAGAATACAAGAAAGATTGACTATAAGAAAACAATTGCAAGTTAGATATGAACCATATAAAATTCTTTCCCAGTACGATATGTTTATATTAAATTCAATTTTGTAAAACTTAGTGAACATCATAATGACTATTAACAAAAATTTACAACATATACTAATAACATACACACTGTCTAACCCCCCCTGGAGTTAAAAACTCCTAATTTGAGTGACATCTATTACTCAAATTGTCCTACTATCTAGTAACAACACTGTTCTCATCCCTACCTAAATATATCTGTTGTTGCATATTTTTACTTTATTAGGCAGTGTATGTGGCTAAAAAAGAAGAGTGATTATAAATAAAATACAGCTAATATTTTTGTATATAATCATTAAAAAACATACTAAAATATTTCAAATGTAACTGTCTCATTTTGATTTTATGAAATACTATATCATTGATATTGCGTCAAGTTATCATATATTATATATATAATAGAATTGTAATGTGAAAAGTCCTTGCTATATAAGTCTGATTAGGTTTATAATATCATAAGGATCAACTACATGTCATAAATATAAAACAGAGGTCATAAAATCATGGATTCCTTTAATAAAAATCTTTTTTTTGAGTTAGTTAAAATGTAACCTATATGTAACCAACCTACAGTAAACCATCATCAAGGTGCATTCTGTATATATTGCTTTCATTAATGATGTAATATAGTTGCATTATATTTACATCCAATGATGTATTTATCTTTCCCTGTCTTACAGTCCCCAAACTAAATCCCCATCAGTGACAGAACACACTAAATCTATTTACAGAATACTAAATAAAACAGTGTTCCCTGATCTTGCATGTTGAGAAAGTGCCACAGTTATTATATCTCTTTAATATGAGCACATCAAGTTAAAGAGCCATATTCTCCCTGTCTAATTAGTTTGCAAAAAACATGTCACCATCTTCATCATTTTATTTCCAAAAGTACATTTCTTGCTGTTTCTTTTTTTTTAAGACGTGAATATCTCAATAAAATGTAAAATTCTAGGGGATAACATGTTCAAAAAATTCTGTACTGAAGCTGATCAGAGGTGTACAAAATAGTATTACTGTGTTTTACAGACTACTTGTTAAATATCTTCCGCTAGAAAATCAGCAAAAGTTGATTGAACTGAATATCTGAAGTACCACCTTGATATTATATTTATTTTAGCAGGTACAGTAATGTCTTGTTAATTAATGTTATTTAAAAGTGAGTGTGTCCATCAGACTATTTAATGTAATTTTAAGGAGTATAATTGGGAAAAAGACTCAGTTATTTGTTTGTTGTCTTTACTTCATGAAGACAGATCAATACATCTGTTATTATAAGTGGCTAAGCTTGTGACTTATAACAAGATGAGATTTTGAACTTAGATATAAATCTATATGTCATGACATTACCATCCAAATACCACCATATAAACAAATTCTGCATTTGTTAGAAATGCATCCAAATATATATGTCTTTCATGACAAATACTGTATGTGAGTATGTGTGCATGTGTGCATGTAAGTGTGTTTGCATATGTGTGTGCATAGTGATGTCATAAGTATTTCATACTAACTGCATGAATAAATATCTAAGCAATTAACTGAGCTTTCTTGACGAAATTTTATATATATATTGACATGTCCTTTTTTCATCTAATCCTTACTGAAAGCACCAAACTGTTCTCAAATCAAAATTACTAATAATACTTGTAAAAGAAAATATAAATAAGGGTTGCTTTGTAAAGTCAATAAATATTTTTGCAAACTATACATGTTAAGTATATCACTTAACTGCAATACTTTCTTTTTCCCTCTAGATGGCATTAGAGACCATCTATTCTGGCTTATAAATGAAGCTACAGAGTTCCTTAGCTTAGAGTTCTCACAGCTTACGTTTCCATGGAAACAATATTTTCTTCTCCTCTCTCTATCTTCACGTTTGTCAGCCATGATGCAAATGCATCTCAGTTCAGTACTTCAATTCACATCTGTGAGACTAAGGAGGGAAACTGCAAGCAATTTTTCACTGCCAAGGCAGGAGACCACCTCGCGGCAACTTGGGGACAACACAATACAGAAAAAAAGAAAGAGAGAGAGAAAGAGAAAAAGGGAGCCCATATTCAACACCATAAGCATCGTAAGCTTCATTTTTCAAACACAACAAGCCACTAGACCACCAGCGATGCACTAACCAAAAGAAAACCACCCAATTCCCCACAACAAGCACCAGTAAACATAAAACCAGCATATAACCATACTATCAAGGAATCCCATCAGCAGCAACTTCACAAAAGCCTTCCATTCAACATCACATTTACACAGTTCCTGCTTTTATCAAGCACCCGAGCTGAAAACCAAATCACATCATTCTACTAAAAGCTTCTTCAATGTCCATCACCACTAACACCAACAAATCCACTACCAGAAGAAAATTACATTTAGCAAAGAAACAACACATCAACAATATTTATTAAAGTTTCCCTTCAAATATATAGAAAACAACAACAAAAACTAAAACTAAACAATTTGTATAGAACCAAATACCCCCATTTTTTCACTTTTAAGTCTCTGTACTTGTTTTAGTCACCAAGTCAACATGGATATCATTCCCCAAGTATATGGAGCATTAAAAGTAATGAACAGCAGATAAAACAAATGAATAATAAATAGAATAAGTAGCATTCATTTACTATAATTATCAAGCCACATATAATAAAGCTAACTAGGTTTACTAAGAATTATACTATAAAAAGTTATTAAAACAGGCATATATCATTGAGAGAAAAAAAAGATTTAAACAACAAGACTCACCTGTTGAACCATTTTCATCTCCCCAACTTCTGGGTTATGTAATAAATCTAGGATAAAAGAAAGCTTTATAGAAATTTCTTCTTTTTTTTCTTCTTTAATATTTACTTATTCTTGAACTTCTTTTTATGTTCAGAAGTCTTCCAGGAACTGTCTGCATTTCTTTTAAGACTGGCATTTGTCCAATCCATTTCTTGTATTTTATCAAGCAGCTTTCTTGTTTTAATAAAAGTAATGGCAGTTCCTAAGTCATCAAATATTTTTCTGACCATCCTGAAAAAAGTTTTAATCTGGCTGGAAATAATAGATGAGACTTTATTTGGGCTTTTTAAAATTCTTTAAGCATTGGAAGGAAAGTTTTCTTTTGGCTATTACAGAAGATGAGTAATCATTATCAAAGCATATGACATTGCCTTTATATTTAATAGGGGATTTAGCCCATGCAGCCTTTAGCACTATTTCCTTATCATGTGATGATAAAAATTTCACTATAACAGATTTAGCAGAATTAGTTTTACCTTTTTTTGAAGAAGACAAGGACATGTGGGCTCTCTCTATCCTATATGAAAGAGCTTCAGGAAGCTGTAATATCTCAGGAAGCCAAGATGTTAAAAATGTTCCCATATTGTTTTCTTCATCATTATCAGGTAGTCCAAAAATCCTAATATTATTTCTTCTTGATCTATTCTCTAAATCAATTTTTGTTTGCAAAAGGGTATTTTGTTTTAAGAGAAAGTCTGTATTATATTCATCTTCTTGAATTCTAGTGTCCATATCATTTAGTGAAGTTTCTATTTCTGTAATCTGTCTTTTCTGTTGTTTGAGGTCTTCATGTAGCATTTCCATTTGTCAGGAACATTCTTCTTTAAAATTGTCCAGTTTCACATCCATTCTATCAATTTTTGTTGTCCGCTTTTGAATATTAGATAATAGTGACCGAAGTTCCTTCTTAATAGTTGTTTCCTGAAGAGAAGACTTAGTGTAGCTCATTTTGTATCCTGGTACCAAGATATTTTCTCTAGTAGTTGTTGACAGGAAAAAGTACAAAAATTAAAAAAAAATTATATACTATCCCAGAGTATGGCTAGAGGATTCCAATATATGTAAAAAAAAAAACAAAACAAACAAAAAAAAAAACAAAAATAGGATAGTTAAATTCAGAAAATCCTGTCATAGAAATTCTGATAAGTCAGAGCAGAGATAAAGTGCTGTTCCTCAGTGCTCATCTTGGCTATGTCCCACTAGTCATACATTTCAACTGCACAGGAGTGTGCAGATGGTACAGATTTTGTCTCATATTTCAGATTACATTTCATAAGTCTTCTTCTCATGTGAATGGCAATTTAATATTAAGGTGTTTACCTCCAACAAAAGGTAGGTTGTTTGGTTTTGTATTTTCAGGAAAATTAGATAGGCTTAAATTACTCACAAGGGCTACTTGCTTATGAACCTCTGCATTTGTATCTTAAGTACAGTGCTTTGGACTGGGTCTTTTGGATTTCTGTGGCAAACCAGTAAGATTATTTCACCAAATAATGTCAGGCATTTATGTTACTATTTCATATACTTCACAAAATGAATGGTTCAAATTGTCATTTACCCAACAACTTACTTTATTTGTTTTTGTACAGCTTTCTTTGTTTGTCTTTTTATCTATTTTTATCTATTTTTGTTTGTTTATCTATGCCTGTTATTAGGTTTTTCTCTTGGTGTGGTTTCCTATCAAATCATTGTTAATTTTTTGTGACTAATTTAATTGTTACAGGCTTTGTAATTTGTTTTCCATATTACAACTATATTATATATATTATATATTATATATATATATATATATATATAAATATAAATATATATATATATATATATATATATATATATATATATATATATATATATATATATATATATATATATATATATATATATAAACACTTGGGAATAGAGCTCTTCATTAAATTTTTGTTAGCATTTGCCTGCAGATTACCTTATTTTTGGCTCTTTGACAAATGTCATATATGCCCTTGGGTAGGGTCATTTCAGAGTTTTTAATCATTGGAGTTTGCTGATCAGGTATTACTTATTAAACATTTCACTGGCACCTTCAAACCATGTTATTAATGACACTGGCTGGAGTCAGGCCCTGTAAAGTGGTCCATATGTTTTGGATATTTGGTTCTTCTTCCACGGTGCGTACTTTTGTTTTGGGGGCAGTGGTTTTACTGGAGATATATATATATATATATATATATATATATATATATATATATATATATATATATATATATACATACACACACACACACATATATATATATATATATATATATATATATATATATATATATATATATATATATATATATATATATATGTATATATATATATATATATATATACATACATAACTTGATGCTAGAAGAAGAGGAGTGGAAATGTTATGTCTTAAGTATGGTATATTTTTGTAATGCTGCAATTTATCTTATGTAGTCTTGTTAGTGGAATAGCATCAGGTAGGCTAATTTTATTCATAGCATCCATGGATAGTCTTTTATTTAGTGTGGTCCTTAGTTATCACGAGTCCACTGGGTAATTAGCTGTAGGTTGTTTTTTTCTCTCTTGCAGTCTGGGCAAGGCTAGTTACATCCAAACATTATTGGCTGTGATGTCCTCAATAAATGGTCCTCTAGGTCCAAGTGGGTCCTATCAGGCTATTTTTCTTGAATTTAGAGATCAACTTGTCTTTCTCTAGTGTGCATGTGCCTGGTCATCTTAACTCTGTTATTGACAGTCTTTCCCGTTTTCAGTTTACCAGTTTTCACCAGCTGGCCAAACATTCAGATCTAAAGGGCACATCAGTTCTTGTGGGAGTCTGGCTCAGTGGAGAAGAGTATCGGTTTTGTTTTTGATCAGGTCCTGGGCCAGTAATACCAGGAAGGCATCTTCTTAATCTCTTCAGGTTTTTAAGTCTTTCTACAAGTCTTTGCCCTCTGGTCTCAGGACATGGGTTCTGTAGTTGATACTTCAATTTCTAGTGGTCAGGTCTTCTGCAGATGAGTCACCTAAATCTCTCAGGGTGCACTTAGCAGCTTTGTGATGGTTGGAGTGCTTTTTTGAATCTTCAGAGGCTGATTGGCAGGTTGCTCAGGGGCCTTGAGAATACTTGTGGACTTTCTTAGGATTTTAGGAAGCCCAATGGGAGAAAACATCTTCCCCTTGTTTTTGAGTTTGTATAAGACTCTAGGTGATTTTCATACCTTTGTTACATTAGAAGCTTTATTCACATCTTTGTATGCAGTTGCCTTTCATACTAGTGAACTTTTCCTTTACCTTTGTTGGGAAGACCTTGCTATCAACACAGATTTTATACTGTTATGGGTAAAGAAATCTAAGATGTATCAATCCGGTAAAGGACAGGAAACCTGACTAGACAAGGCAAAAGGGTTGTCCATTTGCCCAGTTCATTTGGTCAGATTGCTACATAATATCACAAAGGGAGGAGGTCAGGTCCAGTTATTTTTTTTTTGTGTTTTGGGCAGGCCATTTAGTCTGGCAGAGGCTAATTTACTACTTAAAAGGCCATGGCAGAGCAGGGGATTCATCCACAAGGGTATTCCTTGCATTCCTTTAGAGTAGTTTGCACCTCCAACTTGTCTATGGAGGGTCATTCTGTCAAGGTCATCCAAAGAACAGGAAGTTGGGCATCTGACACCTTTTTGTCTTATATCAGACACTAAGATTTATTTCTTTTCAGAAAATATGGTCATTTGTTTCTAGGGCTATTCCTTCATCTAGAGAGCTATAATGTGAGTCTTAGCTCACCTGGCTAGTCACTTGAATTCTTTTGATCTTAACAATTGGAGATGGTTTTCCTGGCCTCCATTGGTTTCAGTTTTGGGAGATCTGGCATCAAATCACTCGAGGAACCCTCACCCAGAGTTTTGGTAATCTATTTCAAGGGTAATTACTTGGCTTAGGCTCCTAAGAAAATTCTGTTGGCCAGAATACTTTCTGATATGCACAAGTTATGTCAGCTATATGTGAACCTGGTTTTGTTCTGGTCTTCCATCTTACTGATAATTTATTGGAAAGGCGATAGAAGGCCCAGTGCTATTGAGAGGGCTAGACATTTCATCAACAACAGAGTTGCGAAGGCGGCTAGTCAGGTTGGTCTCCATGTAATTCAATACAAAGATGTTGACAGACTGGACTCTAATTTTTATGACACGGACAATGTTCATTTGAACAGTCTTGGTTTTGATTTATTTACTGTAGATTTTTTTTTTGATGATTAAGAAATTCTTCAAGTTTTAACTTAGTTCACTCACAACCTATGGTACTGGGTTTGAAGCCAGCTGTTGGGGGAATGGCATGCCACATGCCATTTTGGTGGCAGCTTTATGGCTTCACTCCCATTGTTCCACCCCATTGCTGTTCAGCATCATCTGCTCTCCTCAAGTTGGACCCAGATTTGATTGGAGGCCATACCAAGGGATATGTGTCTTGGTAGGAGGAATTAAAGGAGTTTTGCCACCGGGTTCAAGGCAGCTTGAATAATGCAACCGGGCCTGCAGAGGCAGCTGGAATAGGCTGGGTCACACCAACTGGCTCTATTGTCAGTGGTTTAATAGTTATTGATTAATATGTTACATGTGAACTACTGTGGAATCATTAATGGTTTTCAATGGCATTTATTCAATAAAAGTTCGCAAACGCAATGTGATGTGGTCACTGACTCAGCTCAGTGGACAAGATATGTTTGTTCTCAATGTACTGCACATTCTGTTATTTTTATCAGTATTCTTGACTGAAGGGTATTTCCACTGACTGAAAGTGCATTCATTGAAACTGCATGCAAAATGAGAAGGGCTGCTTTAATATGGCTGCATTTCTAGACTTACGCAAAGAGACTACTGTATTTATGTCTAAAAAAATACATTTAAATGAAACCTTATCTTACACTGGTATACTGTACATTTCTATGCATTCAGTGGAGTTAACTGGGATTGGTGGGGATTTGAAACTTTCCAATTCATCACTTATGAGTAGGTACTTTGTCTTAAAGAAATCTCTCAAAGTACCTTGGGTGGAAGGAATCTCTCTTTTAGTTGTGTATCGATGGACACTGCTTTATTATCCATCCTAACACGAGATGAAAATACATAAGTGATGGTGCAAGATGTTCCCATTTTAATAAAGACTAGATTGAAGATGTTACTCCTCCTAGTGAGAACTCTAATTTTTCTAGAGCATTTGTACTGAAAAAAGTTTAGGAATCTCTGTGCTTCTGCACTTGTGGTGATGCAGGTTTCCCAATCTATAATTGGATAGTTTAGATCACCTGGGAAAACGATACTGAGTTTAATACTGAGTGATTCTATTTCCTGTAGATAGGTGTTGTGGCTTTCTTTTGACATAGAGTGAGTTGTATAGTTAGCTAATATATGGTATGGAACCTTTCTGATGTTTATTTGAACATGAAGACTCTCTAGTGCATCATGCTGCTTTACCAGTCTTAACGTGCGTCTCTTCTGGATGTAGATTGAGACACCTCCACCTTTTTACCCTTCTATGTAGTAGCCAGTCTATACACGTGGAAGACATTTTAGCCATGTGCAGTCAGAGTGCTCGCCACTATTTTAAACCATGTCCCAGTTATGACACAGACATCAATGTCTTCCAAGGTGAGAAGAGGTTGCAGGGAGTGCAGTTTCTTGTCCAGGATCCTAGCATAGATCAGTAACATATTCATATTTTCCTTTGCTTATTTCATTATGTTGGTAGGTTTATCAGGTTGAAATTGCATAAAAAAGGCAGTATTTGCCAATAATTGAATCCCAGAAGAGACAGATGCAGGCCATCTCTGGCAAGGCAGCATGGTCTGTCAATCATATTCTACCAGGCTGACAAATATTGGGCCCTCTTTGAAAGACACCAAAAACTAGGCCAATTATTCAAGTCAAATATTTTTTGATCATATCAAAGCATCATCTTCTTTGGAGAAGGTAGAATGCTGTCTAATGCTAGGCTCATACCTACCTTGGACCCATAGCATGAGAGCTCCATTATGTCTCTCTTCATATAATCCAGGAAAATCACTTTCTGTAGTGAAATGAGTGGGTGCAGCTCCATTAATAGCAATGTGTAGCCTTTGTGAAAGGCTCATACCACACATATTTGTGAATCTCTAAGCTATGTTACTTCTTTACTGAAAAGATGTTCATGATCTGTATAATCTTAATTAATATAGGTCACACCCAAGACATCTCTACCACATCACTTAGTAGTGAGTTTTTTACATACTGCTCAGATGCACACCAAGGCTTTAAGAACTGATTTACATTTGAGAAATTTGCAAAGCAGCCTTACATTGTACACAAACAGTTATGAATACAAGGTTGCATCTTTGGACTTGGCAGTTAGAGCAGGAGATTAAAGCTGTTTGCTGTTAACAAGTTGCTTCCTTTACCCAGGGGCAGCTCGTGCTATAGGGCTGCAGGACTGCAGCCCTCCCACCTTTCAAAGTAAATTGTACCACTGTCCTGTCAACAAATTGTACCACTGTAGAGAATTAAAAATAAAAAAAAAATTTGCGAGTCCCGAAACGGGACTCCACGCATGTGTGCTTAGTTCCTGACTGCTGTATTAGCCAGTCCGAACTCCACACATGCATACATGCTTAGTTCCTAAGCTCCAGACTGCTCTGTTAGGCAGTCTGGATAGAGAAGGAAGGGAACTCCACCTTGCCAACCCAGAAGTCTGTGCGGTGACGACCACACAGACCGGAAGATAACCGGACTGCATCGTCTGCAGGCTGGAGGCTCCAGCCTACTCACGTCTCGCGGGGAAACCCAGGACAGCCTGCACGAGCTGCTACGGAGGAGCCATGGATGATCGGGCTGCTTGCAGGGACAGATTCAGGCCAAGGCTGCTACGGAGGATGTAATAGCTGCATCGGATCTGCTGGAGGGAGGCAGTATGTGTGTGTGTGTGTGTGCATGTGTGTGGTATTTTGATATCAATAGTCTAACATCTTGCCGAAATGACTAAAAGGGATGATGTCCTTTATGCTGAAATGGAAACCACCCAAGATGCAGCCAGTGCTTTTATACAGTTGAAGAATATAGCTTTTTCAGAGCCTGGATTATCTCCACCTGATTTCAATAATGCTTCACTAGTACATAGTAAACATGAGACATAGTACTAAGGGAATTATTATCACAAACATTGATAGGAAAAACATCCTATATGCTGTTTGAGTTGAACATTGAGCAGAGCAGAAACAAGGTATTCCACTGCTGTGAGGGAATGCTTGCATTTAAGTAGGCATTACTATCATTACATTACTACCTTCTCAGCTGCTAATTTACATTGTTTACAGACTATGTCCCACTGAATATGCAGCAGGATGGAAACACAAGACTATTTAGTTAGGCAAGCTCCTTGTAGTCTTTAAATTCATGGTGAAACATAGCTCAGGACTGACGCAGCCCAATGCACATGGCAAGTGCAGGTCTCAAAGTACATCTACAGTACCTAAAACCAAGGGTTCAAGTGGGGGATGGAGAGATGTCATTCTATCATAGTGTAGTGGTTTCACCCAAAATGTTGTCTCAAAATGGTATACAATAATTTAAGCATTGTGTTAGCAGTGCAAATATAATTAACTTTAAAACTGAAGAAAAATGAATGCATAAAAGCTATCCATAGGACTGTTGCTATAAACTGATCACTTCTTGAATCAGGAAGAGAATTTCTGCATGGTTTAGTTACTATAGCCAATTATGTCATTAAATGGTGTATAAAAGAGAGGGCTATAGCTCTATGAAACCAAAGAAGCTCGTCCCTCATATTCATAGAGTGGAAATGGCTGCCAGTAACGTTGGTTCTTGGCATTACAGTGCAGTAAGGAAGAAATGTTGTTAACTTTTCTGTGGTGACATAGGCATCTTCCTTTAAATGGATTAAGTGGGCAGACTCTACAGGATACCAGCTGAATGTTATGGACTTTGATTCTTTATTTTTGCCAATGCAGGAACAAATTATTGAATTGTTTTGGAAGTAACTGTTGCCTAGTTTATGGAAAAAAGGTACTGTATATCTCCCTTTTATCCAGAAAGCTATTTTGGTGTGCTATATTGAGTATGAGAGTCTTTGTCTCTGCCTTTTGTATCATGGAAAAATGAAAATTGTTAGGAATCCTTGGACTTTGATGTGTTATGGGTACAATACATTTTGTCAAAGTTACCAATCCTCAAAATATTTTCCAATGTCAGAACTGATCAAGTACATTTTGTCATGTATTGGAGAAGTGAAGGTGGGCAACATCGAATATTAAGTGTGACTGGGTACTAATGCTAAAATGTTCGCTTGTAGTAAACATTTCATCACTGGGTTGAGAGTCTGCTTTTACTAATGGTTTCTGTTTAAAGTAAGAGCTAGAGAAAGAGTGTGTGTGTGAAATGCCCCAGTTGCTATATACTGGTGGCTAGAGAGAACATGTACCTTGGTTGTAGGTGGCAAGGGCCTGAATTCCCTACCCACCACCATTTTTAAAAGCCTGCAGATTTTTGCCTCATATTTGTTCTGTTTGGTTCCTGATAAAATCTGTGGTTTCTGTATTATTGCTTCCTTATATAGTCAGTAGTGCAGTGGAGCATTGTTGCTTGACAGCTACAGGTTCTCTGGTTTGATTCTTGGCTGGGGTGCTTTTTGTGTGGAGTCTGCATGTCCTCCCATATTACAAAAAACATGTGTTTGGAGTGTTTCTCTCTGGGCCTCTGTTTGGCTTTTGTTCCAAGTCAAACTTTCCTGGTTAACAAATGTTAAATAAATAAAAATAAAAGGCATTTGAATTTCAGACTTCATATTCTTCAGAAAGTACATGGTAACACAAAACCTTTTATTCTAGTAATTTTCTAAGTTTATAACATGGATATTTGAAATTTGTCCCTATTTTTTGGGACTGTATTCCCCCTTATTGGCTTCATCCAGTTTTTTTGTGCTAAGGTTGAGAGCTATAGTGAGAACTGAATTCACTGAATATGTTTGGGGGCTGTATTCCCCCATTACTGGCTTTGTTCACATGTTTTTTGCTAACAGGTTGAGAGCTATGGTGAGAACTGAATTCACTGAATATGTTTGGGGGCTGTATTTCCCCCATTATTGGCTTTGTTCAGGTGTTTTTTGCTAAGAGGTTGACAGCTATGGTGAGAACTGAATTCACTAAATGCTAGCCATTTAAGTTCAATTTTATTCTAGCAACCTTCCAACATTATACAAGCAATGTTTAAAATGTGTCTTTGGTTTTTGGGCTTTTGCCCCCCTCCCCAGTAAATTTTGGCTTTTTCCAGATTTCTTGTGCTGCAAAGTTCAGAGATACAGCTGAGTGTCGAGTGGATTTTACAAGGAGCTGAGAGCTGCAGGGGAACAAACGTTTAGTGCTGCTTATGCTGAGTCTTCTCGCATTGTTAATAACACAACAGGTAATATACTTGCTTTTGATGCAGAAGGCTGTGCGTTCTACTCCCACAGTAGGTAGATGCATTACTGATACTGTACTGTGTTGTAAAGGGGGGTGTGGATGCTGCAGTCCTTTTTGGTGAAGATACCTAGTAACTATGAACCTGTTATCAGTTTGCCATCCATTCCCTATTGCAATATTACTAGTTTATCATTTTTTAATGCAACATAGACAAATTATTCCTCAAGGGCAACAAGCACTTTATTTGTAGATGAAACAAAGAAATATAAAGTTGTTTGCTAGCAGCAACCTCTTCATTAGTTACGGATTTCTTTAATGTTGAACTATTTAAATGATATTTACTTCTTCAGAGAGTGTGCATATTTACTGATACTGGTGGACTATAGAAGTCTGAGTAGACTTTTATGATGGAAATGTTCTGAATTGGGCAGTTTTGTCATTATTGATGCATGCATTTTGTTTCATTGTTTACTGGAAAAATATTCAAAACAATAAATTTAAAACATCCTCTTACAACTGTACTCTATTGTACAAGGAATATAATTTAATACAATCAGGAAGGCGAATACGTGTATGTTTCATGTGCAAGGGGCCTATGATTTGAAAACAGCCCAAAGTTAATCTTTATCTGCCACTAGAAAAATGTATTGTCTTTGAATGTGGGTTTCAGTGCTGTTTCAATGAATGTGAGTTTCAAGGGCAGAGAAGTTTTAATGCTAAGTCTATTTTCATTGTGAGACTGCATTGCTTTGTTTAGTAGATATCTATTAGTGTTTGTGCTGTAAAATGCAAAATAAAACTTTTAAATGAAATCCAAATAATTGCAGAAGTAAAGCAGTATGCACATTACAGTGTTTATGGTAAATGGGATGAAATAACCAAGGAATGGGATATTGGAATGACTGCAGGGGAGAGGCTCCATTTGACCATGATTTTGTGAGGGGGGAAGGGCAGCCAACTCAAAGGCAGCCCTGGCTGAACTATACCTCTCAAATGTCCAGATTTTTGCAGAATGAATAGATTTTTGCTTTTTATTTTTGGTTGGTTCCTCATAAAAGTTGTGGTTTTCTGGCAAATCATTTAGGAATGAAGTAACTAAATAATGACAGACATTGAGTTTCGGGCGTCATAACCTTCAGAAAAATGCATGCTAAAGCAAGACCTGTTATTCTATCAACTGTCTAAAGTTTATACAAGAGCAATTTTTAGTACTGTTTGTATGTTCCCCCATTATATTTGGCATTGTCCAGATTTTCTGCATTAACAGGTTGAGAGGTACATGCAAATAAATCCCTTTATAGAATTAGGAATATCCAAACCTCTCAACTGTCCCTACTTTTGGCTCAAAATGTTGCTCTCCCCCTAATAATCCCTCCACAAAATGGCAGTTTTGGAAGAAAACATGCAGGGTTTACAATTATAAATAACTGTAATGATCAGAATTATAGATTACTTTTATTTCAGAAATGCATGTAGATTCTCTTAGTTTGTCAGCTGCTCAAGTTAACAGCACTAATACTAAAAAGGTGTCCCTTCTTTGACAATTTCCCAGCTGCATTGTGTGGCAATTTTATATTTTTGCATCACATGTTTGGTCCGTTTTCCATAAAATTGTGATTTTCTTGCAAATTAGTGGCAAATCATTAAAGATTGAAGTTAGAAAATAATGGCAGACATTTGAGTTTCAGATTTCATACCCTTCAGAAAATTCATACTAATGCAAGACCTACTACTATTATCTTTATAGTTTATAAGAGAAATATTTAAAAATTGTTATTTTTGGGCCTGTGTCCCATTTCTATGTATGGCTTTGCCCATGTTTCTTGCTCTGAGGTTGAGAGGTATGAGTGTCAGAGCCATCATCATCAGCCAGAGGTATTTCAAATTGTGACATACTTGTTGCACCCCACTCCCCATTGTAGTAACTCTGGATGTGTCCAAGCAAGGCAAGGATCAGTTATGCAGTGTAAGTGTTCAGAGTATTCCCCCATACAAGGTAGATACAAATACGGCACTGTGTCATAATGTCATAACTCATAATGTGTCATGTTGACATCTCATGAGTAAAATAAGTGTGTTGAAAATATATTGCAAGAATAGCAAGCAATGGTACACTTAAAAGGTATATGCAAATGAGATGAGCAATACAACATAGCCAATGGATGACATCACAACATTATATTACTGGAATGGAATTGAAAAGCAAGACTTAAAATAGGGGTGGGGCATTCAGAAGCCATTTAGGGGTCATTCACATATATACCATGGGCTTCCATTAGAGGAAGTTTAAGGTATCACATATCTAGCTTGACTGGGGTTTTCTTGCACTCTTTTACTGAATGGTTTGTCTTTGTGACATTTTTAACATTTGGTTTTGATTTTTCAAAATCCTCTTAGTATACATTTCCCTTGATTAAAGTCCGTCAAAAAAAAGTTTGTGGTCTAGTATGAAGTTTTTAAGTTGGACTTTCAGAGATTGTTGAACTAGTGTTGCTTTAACATTTTAGTAAACATTATAATTCAACAAATCTTATGGCCTGTGTTGCCTTGTCATGAAACTAATAGTAATCATTAATAGTTAATTTGGTATACCTTCTTCTAGCTTGTTTTGTTAGAAATATCTTTGGTGATGTCAAAATAATCATTTAAAGAAATATGAAAACCAAACCACTTTGTCTGAGGAACGAACACCACAAACACTAAAAACTCACTTATTGATAAGTGCTTTCATTCAAAAGGAAATGAACTTTTTCAGATAAAATAAAAAACCTCACCAACCATTTAAATAACCAATGTTCTAATTACATGAGTATAATTAATAAAACAAGACAATTAAGAACCAATTATAATCCATTTAATTCACAAAACAAGTCAACCAACTTCCTTCTTACACAAAAATCCATGTTGCCCACATAAAACAATTAATATTAAACAAAAATTAAAAATATATATATATGCTTTAAATATTATAATTGTTTGTCCTTCTCCATTATTGTCCCTAAATATAAAACCTAGTTCAGCGCAATAAAGTTCTCATCTTTAAAACACAGTTAATGGATGTAATCTCATTCAACCCTGACCATGCATCAGCATGTAGTAAAACCTGTCAGTTTAACTCCCTACATTCAAGCATTAAAGACAAAGGACCCCTCTATATGTTTTATCTAAACTATCAATAACCATATATTTAAAAATATGATCCAAGTTTTCATTCACATATTTTGCTAGTGCGTTGGTCACTTTCTTTTTTTTGATGGCATATTCATGCACATATATCCTTTCCTGTATTTTTCGGTCAGTTTTGCCCACATAAAAACAAGGGTATTTTTGGCAGACAGCTAAATAGACAATGTTCATAGAATTTCAATTAAAAGTTCCATTCCTTTTATTTTATATTGCTGACCAATAATACAGAAAGTATCTCCCACCATAATAAACTTATAATACCTACAAAAGCCACACTTTTTCATTCCCAAGTTACCGGAAGAACCCTTTAAATTACAATGTTCAAGAAAATCTTTACAATTCAAGTTCCTATGATATACATTTAAAGGTATATCACAACCTTATTCCTAATTGTGAATTCTTCTCTCAAAACAGCCCAATTTTGTGGAAAAAATCTTCTTAATAGAATCAGCATACACACTAAAATCTGTAACGCATTGTGCTTTCAAATTCATATTCTGACAAACACCATCTACCTGTTGGCCTGCTTGGGCACTATTGATCGAAAAGTTTACATTATCTAATTCCCCACTTGTAATAATAACAGGGAAAACAACTGTTTTCTTACACTCAATATTTATGTTTATATTTGTGTCCAAAACACAAATGGGATCCAAAATTTGTCTGAAGTGCCCATTGGATCTTTTCTCCATAACCGCATTCTTTAAATTTAAAAGTAAAGTATTAGGATAACCCTTCTTCAAAAACATATATTTTTTAAAAAGGCACATCCCGGGATTCACTAATCTTCTGTGCAGGACTAGTCTAGTCCTGCACGGAAGTGGTCGTATAGGAGGAGGATGGCAGCACGCCAAACATATTAATGAAGGCGCACTGCCTGATCTCCTAATCCTACACGGAGCGTGGCTGAGTGCAGGAGGCTTGTCTGAGAGCAGAGCTCTCAGAATAAATACGCCCCTGCAAAGTAGAACAGCAGAAACTGTAAATAAATGAGTGAGACCACTCATAGGTGTCCGCATATCCCCACCAACTGTCCCCCATGTATACAACAGAAACAGGACATAAAAATAAAAAGAAGTAACCCCTGTAAGTATTTTTAAAACACCGAGTACAGCTAACCGTAGGTGCATGGGTGGGGCCATCGCTTAGCTACAGTTAAAGCAGCTTAAAAAGCTGAAGATGATAACAAGGAAGATATATGCAAATGAAGCAGCACAGCAATAGTGTAGTGGTCAGAGCATCTGCCTAACGAGCAGGCATTACTGGTTTGAATCCCACTGCAGCACATACCAGTTTCCCTGTGAAATCTGTATACGAGCATATATTTACATTTTATTGCTGTATAACCTACTAAATAACATTTAAATGTGAACAGGAGTACTGCATTAAATGCACGTGAAGAGTCAGTACCATAATGAATAAGTCAGCAGTAAGCAGGCATAAGCACAGATAAGCAGCAGTAAGCACATGCAAGTGCGTGTAGGCGGGGTGAAGCACCGCCGACACAGATTAATCCAAGGAGAAGCTAACTACATGTAAGACACTGTGACCAGAAGTCAACAGTGCTTACCTCTACGCAAACTCACTTACAACTGCTTGAAAGTGCCTTAAGCACACCGTATCCAATGGCCGGTGTTCTACCCAGCAAAAAGGCAAGCAGCCTCCACAAGGCCAGAACCCAGAACCCTGAACCATGCACACCACACACAAAATGATTTGCTACTAAGCCATGCCAAATATGCAGAGATTCTATGTTGTCAGAAACATAACCCCAGCCCAGTCATGCAACAGTAGAGAGAATGTATACCTACAGCTAGATGGGCATGTGTCTGCAAATATATCGCCAAATAAACGGATACAATATATCTATAGATGTAGTCACATATATATATATATATATATATATATATATATATATATATATATCTATATATCTATATATATATATATATATATATATATATATGTATCTCCAGAGATATACACATAAATACAAATATATAAACAGATATACATGCAAATGCTGACAACTACACATATATATGTCAACATCTATATGCCCACATATACACATCAAGTGACATATGTACGCAGATATATGTCTCCGTAGGTATATTCCAACATAGTTAGACATATGTAAGCAAATATATATATATACCCACAGAGGTATATATGGCCAGACATCTGTAGATACCAATGGTAGATGAACAGAAACACATATGTCCACATGCACCGTCAATGGGCCTCTGACACTCCAAACAATATACGTCACGTATGGATTTGCATACCCCCCGCCTAGCCAAACACGTCTGCCCTGCAATACACTACCAAGCTCATAGTATTGCTCATCTGTCATTGAGCTAGGGAATTAAATCGGCCTTCTGTTATACGTCACATGTCGACGTCACATACCCCTCTCCCCCACCCACTAGGCGCACCGAGCAGTACAGGCCCATCACCAGGCCATCCCCAACCCATACATGCATATCCCACAGTTCTGCTTC
>NC_056731.1:729848820-729873820 GCF_019279795.1 Protopterus annectens | reverse complement strand
CATCAAGATAGGTAACAATAAACAATAACAGATGTAGTTCAGCAGCCACCAGTTACACCCCGTAGTCAAGGCCTAGGGGGACACTTATTACCTGTGATAATGTCTATGTATCTGTCACATGTATGGACCCTGACCAACAAATGTCATGGGTGTCCACGATATGAATGGGATGATAGCAGGAATGCCAGCAGTATATTATGATAGGCCAATACCGAATAACCCCTAACCATATCACAGCAGGACAAACCCAGCCATATATGTGGAGGATGGAGGCAGGACCACAGGGCCATACTTGTAATATTGCTGTTACACACCCTGCACATTGCTGGTGTTACAGGATTTGATGCAACATACCCTTATGCAAGAATAATACATCAAGAACAGATCTGGAAGTAGCCATGTACTGATAGCACACAACAGACAGATTGCTGGGGATATATCTAGGACAAGCCCTGTGTGGTGCACAGGCAAAAGCAAACAGACAATCCACTGGCCATCATGTAAATAGGCCCACTGTTGAGAGCTATGCAGACAGACTGCATTCCATCCTAAACTACTATGTACATGCAAACACTGCAAGACCAGCAATATACAAAGCACATAACAACACCACTCACTCTGTCTGTAGGTCTGGAACAACCTAAGATTGTGTAGTTCTCCTGTGTCTGCAAGCCCTGCTGTAGTAGGTACCACAACCTGCCATCTGTAACACTGCTGCCAACATACAGGAAGGATGTCCTCCATACTGGAAAGGTGAAGGGATAACGCCCATATGAGTAAGCATTTTATAGTACTGGGTTGCCAGGACAATGGTTAACAGAATCACTATAAAGCAGGCTGCAAGCAGTCAGCAACTGTTGCACACTGATTGGTGCAGAGCCCATTACCTGATCATGTGCATCACCTACAAAAGCCATGCTGTACTCCATTCAAACCAACTCATTCGCTCTACTGGAAAGGGGGAGAGAGAGAGAGAGAAAGAAAAAAAGAAGAGGAACCCCCCCCCAAAAAAAAGGAAATTGGAAACAAATGTATACCACAGAACTTACACAGTGGGGAACACAGTACTATAGGCCACAACCGGGAAGGCATCACATCCATCCAAACACTAAAAGGTATGTAAAACACAACTGTATGTAATTTAATGTAGGATGGGGTATAGATTAACAGGATGCATGTTGTAGAATGTTTGATATGTGCCATCTGTAGTTGCCCCTGTAATGATGTCCAGCTGAACAACTGCTCAGGACAATACTGTCTGTCCCTGTAAGCAGTGGGACATACCCACCAACTGTGCAGATCAGCAATGAATGACAAAGATGTCAGCCATAATATCTGTGTATGTTATGTTAGTGTGGAGAATAGCTGTTGGTGGATGTACTGCCGTCATGATAGACACATGTGTGTCAGTGCACAGCCCTTGCAGGACAGGCATGTGAATGTGTAATGTAGCATGCACAAATGCCATAGGTGTGTAATAGGTGTACCAGCAATCTCACACCATAGTTACCACCCTAATGTTAGGCTGTGTTCACATGTGGCACCTGTCTGTGTTGCGGCAAGGCAAAACAGTGCAGCTGTGAATGAAAGATGATTACAGAATGCAGACTGGATGTCTGTATGCACTCCACATATCTGCGTGATATGGACTGTGACGTGTATGTTTACAGATACAGACACTCATATAGACATAGGTATAGCAACAACGTACAACATATATCTACACATATATGTATATAGATGTATATTCATACAGATATATATATATATATATATATATATATATATATATATCTATATATATATATATATATATATATATATATATATATATATATATATATATATACATATATATATATATATATATATATATACATATATATATATATATATATATATATATATATATATATATATATATATATAGTGGCACTGACAATGGCATGCAGGTGCAATAGCCTGTAACAGGCCAGCAAAGATAAGTGTCCCCACAGGGAGCATAGCTACAAACACATAGCACAAAGCATGGCACATACACATGGCACAAAGCTTGGTACAATACAACATATGTCCCAATGGTAGGTAAGCAGCTGACATAATAATTGCAGTCTGTGAACGTGTTGTTGTAGCTGATATGGTGGGGGGAGACATATATGTGTATTAAGAACTATGGTAACCCTGCTGTATGGGTGGCTTATATCTGTTTCCATCTTTATGTCTTCCAGGAATCATGTCACATTGTCACCTTCCCGTGTACAGTGCCACAGAAACGGCTATCATCATTGACCACCTGGTACAGCACTATGTACTTCTTTTTGTCCGGACAGCCCACGATCAGCAGGAGAGGGCCACCCTGTGGAACGAGATAGTCCACAGGGTCAATGATGTCAGACTGCATAACTGCAGCTATGAGCAGGTCCGGCATCATTGCACTGACCTGCTTTGCCATGTACGTCAGCGTGCAGCTGTCATAAGGGGTACCACCTCACAAGGGGGGGCAACCCACCCATCTACCCCTCACCCATGTGGAGGAGCTTCTTAGCAGCCTAGTGGCACCTGTCTGCCCACAACATCAACACCTGGCAGGGCACATCTTGGAGGTGGGTGTCAATGACACACCAGCTGAGGAGCGTGAAGATAAGGTCCCAGGGCACATTGGTACACCACTCGTGTGTATGCATCTGCAGCTGTACAGATACATCATGTAGAGCTGAGATGTCATATACTTTGTCTGCTGCTGTGTAGTAGTAATAAACTGTTGTGTAAAAGCTGTAGTATTGTGTAATTCTCCAGGTGATATAACGTAATGCTGCACTCACCTGTTATGAATGCCACAGCTGTGGCCACTGACATCAGCTTTCTTACACTCCTATGTAGGTCCCTCCAGGATACAACCACAGCAGCAGCCCATAGCCAGTGAGTATGGTTCGTGTTCATGCATATTGATTAACTGGGCATGTAATAGCTATGAGCTATCCCCCATGCACACATCTAACTCACCTACCTATACTGCATGCTGTACACGTTCACATTTTGTTGCTGAGAAATGCACTGCATCACAATAGAGACTATGCTGGGGTATCGGAAGGGTACAACAGACACATGCAAGATAACTAACATCCTGTCAATGTGCAATGTGTCCACAGGGATGTGACATGTGGCAGGACACATGGCCTACAGTAGGGACATGTGTGACTCAACACCACCATGGCTGCAGCTGCACACAAGCAGGTTAAGTAAACATTGCAGATGTAACTCTGACACCACAGCATTCATCACAGCAGTGTTTGCACTCCAAGGGATGTGCAGATGAGTAGGCCTTGCAATCATGCAGAGGTCTGGGACATGTGTAGGGTACCCCTCACAGCCATGGTAAGGTGCACTGGTTGTCAGTGTAATAGTCATGTACTGGTCATACATGCACTGCTGATGTTGTGATCTGTAACAAAGACATCAGGCATCTACAACTGATAGCTGTTCACATACCATCCCAGGTATGTGTTGCTACAACACACAGGGGCTGTGAGCAGTGGAGCTGACATAACCAACACAGTACTACAGATGCATCAGTGGTTTCTACACCTGCAAGGTATGATGCACAGTACTTGGCAGGGTGTGGAACAGGCCACAGTAACACTTTGTACATGGGTGCAGTGCTAACACGGGGAGGGGCCATCACCTACCAACAAAGCCCATGCCTTACACACATTTATACTGCCGCTAGCATGATGTCACTATAGTTGCACTGCATGCTGTTGAACTCCATGTGTAATGCATGTTGACAGAAGGCTAATGGGAGGACTCTGGTTTACAAATGGTGTGCAACTCCACATGTAGGAGTGTGGGGTGTGTGTGTGTGACTCAATTGTGTTCGTAGGTGCAAACTAGTGGAGTGTGGTTGATGCATGTCAGATGTGTGTGTGTGTGTGTGTGTGTGTGTGTGTGTGTGTGTGTGTGTGTGTGTGTGTGTGTGTGTGTGTCCATGTATGCACAGGCGATAGTGGGATTGACCACATGGCGGTACTTCTCCTTGGGATTGTGCTGTACATGGAGTGAGACATGGGACTCCAGGACAACCTGTCAGGTATGTGAACACAGGACAGCTGATAGCATAAAAAGGGATGTAGCATGGAGCACGCATTGGGAGGCGCAGGACATACCAGGTATGCATATCATATTGCCAGCAGCAGATAGGTAACTGGCTACCCACATATGCAGCACTACAAATGCAATGGGGAATTACCACAGCACATCAGTGAGTGTATCCAGGTTGTACTGTCGTCCACATGATGGGTTGCCTGTGCAGCAGATGTGGCATGGACTGAGCAACACTGTAGTATGAGGCTCTGGTGTGTAACATATGTAGTGAATGTAGCAGCCCCAACCATATAGGAACCTCATACACCATTACTGCCCCTGCACAGGGTAATACAGGGTGACAGCTGTGAGGCCATGTACAACCTACTCCACCCAGGTCAGGGAGGCGATGGAGTAACAGGTCAGGTGTGGTAACCACACGTGTAGGCATGGGGAGGGATGACATGTTAACAGGCTGTAGTCATGGGTGTGTATCAGCTAGTGCCATGCAGGAAGGGGAATATATATAACTGACTGTGGGACTGTCTACAAACACAGGGAAGGTGAGGTTGTAAGATGGCTGTCAGTGTGTGTGTGAGTGTGTGTACTGTTATGCACTGCTGTACAGATCTTAATGTGTGTATTTGTTTCCCCCACAGGTGGTGAGGTGGGTCAGGGTCCCTGCTGCTCATATACTGAGGTAGGTGTCCCTACAGACACCGATGATGATGAAGGTACAGGTGAGGCACAGGTGGGATTGTCAGAGGCCAACACTGTGCTAACATGTGTCATCACCCTCCTAGCCACCCCAAGCCCGTAGACAGTTACAGTGCCCCTACAAACCCCATCACATGTGGCCATAGCAGAGGGACAGTTGATGCTTGGTGGCAATGGCCTGGAAAGTGTGGTGTCCATGCCAACTTTGTCGGGTCACAGTCGGCATAACCAGATGTTCAGAAGGCCACCACATTGGCAGATGTACCGTGGTGCTTGTGGGAGGACTGCAGGTCATCATGCCCCTGGCAGAGGCGCCACAACTGTTACCACTAGGAGCATGTTTCAGGCTTTAATGGAGGCACAGGCATGTATGGAAATGTACTCCAGACAGGCTCTGAGGATGCAGAGGTCTGCTTTCACAGCTGTAAGTGGCAATCTCCATGAACTCGCTGTTACCTTCTGTGAATATACTGAGGTCATGGATAGATGGTGGAGTGAGATGGTTGGCTTCCTCGCCTGTGGTATGTCTGTGCTAGAATGTGTGGTGGGAGTGGTGTGACGTCCCTGTGGATGTAGGCCAGAGACACCAACAGCTGGCAGTCAACGTGAATGTGCCAGGATGCACAGCCACTCCTGTAGTGGCAGTACCAGCCCCAGCAACCCACAGGGGCTGCTGTCCACACCACAGCAAACCATGTGCACATGGCCCTGGCCAGGCCCAGGTGGGATATGTTTCCAGTGGACATATATCATCATCAGGGGAGAGTGGCACCTCAAGGTCTGTACCTGCACATGCCCATGAAACCCCTAGCAGGCACAGTCAGCATGTCCATGGCTGGAGGCACTGAACTGCACACCCTGCCAGGTATGGTCTGCAGCTGTCCAACATTACCCGTGTGGGGCAGCCACATGGCTGAACTGTGTGCATGCATACCCACATACTATGCAACCACACCTAGGGTGTCCCCATACCGGCACACACCACATCACCATGCCCCAATCAAGGAACCACATCCCTCACCTACACACATGGTGACACATGTTTGGACCACCCTCGGCCTCTGGCACACCTGCAACACACCCTGTGCATATGATGATACCTGTGCCACATCCCTGCCATCCCTAACTTCGATGCAGGGACAGGCTAACATGGTTCTGATGCACACGGTGACTATAATGGGGTGCCGCAATATACCACAGTTTAGAATGCAGTCAGGGGTAATGTGTACTGCATACATATCAGGTACTGTAGCCATGTAGCTTGGATGACAATTACACACCCTGTGCATACGATGGTACCTGTGCCACATCCCTGCCATCTCTAACATCGATGCAGGGACAGGCTAACATGGTTCTGATGCACATGGTGACTGTGATAGAGTACAGCAATGTACTGCAGTGTAGAATGCAGTCAGGGGTAATGTGCACGGCATACATGTCAGGTAGTATAGCCATGCAGCTAGTATGCATCCCAGCTGTTGGTAGCACCAATTGATATCCCCATACTGTCATCCATTTGTGCTGTAGGCATACATGTGTCAGCAGGAGGATGGTCCGCAGTCATAATCCACAGGGGTATGTCAGTGTGGTGACACCATGAACGTGACATATGTGGTGTACAGTTGCACACATGCCACAGGTATGTATAACAGCTATTGGCCATGCAAACATGACTGGTGGCCTGCTGGTACAGGTATGATCTGCACCCTTATTTCAACCCATCCACATACACACACATCCTGACTTGGCGACACTGTGTCTAGATCCCAACTCGAGTAAGTAGTGCTACTGAACTGTGTGGCTGTCATTGCACACATGACACTTTCTGTAGGGTGAGGTGTGTAGCAGGTCACGTGCTACATGCAGACCATCCACAGACACGTACAATATGGTAATAGGGGATGTAATGTTTGTATATGGTGAATACATAGTGTGTCATACCATCATATACACATTGACCAACACATAATGGGTAGACACACATCTTAGAGACCTGGTTGCATAGTTGATAACTAACTAGTCCATGTGTCCAGTATTTTACAGGTAGGCTGCACACAGCACATGTGTAACTGGACCATATCCTGTTTTCTGTTACCTGTATGGGTGATGGTGACATTGGCCACCTGAGAGAGGTACGTGGGCCATATACCAGGTGTACCATGGTGTAAAGACAGTGTACACAGCACCCACATACCCCACTGGGTATTGTACACACTAGAACCCATCTAGATACTCTGACATACCCACTATCACACAGTGGCCATGACACAAAAACAACCCATTGCATATCACAACAGTGGTACCACAGGGATATGCATGTGATGCACATGCCACAGGCATAGTAGGGTGTTGCATTGCTTTGTCACACCTATGGGTGACAACAACAATATCCGTACTACTGTGTGGCAATGTGTATTTTAATAAGATTATGTGGACTCGGACCAGTGTACCCTACAGATATGCACACATGCACATATACACACACATGGCAGACCTCAATAGGATTCCCATGACTACCGACCCATTGGTGTAACATTGTTATGCTGGTACTGCAGGGCATATGTAGCTGTTAGGGAGTGGAGTGTAACAGGCTACATGTTACGTAATGGGGTTGAAAGGCACCACACACTATACAGATAGTATGAATAGGCATCCTCCCCCAGCCAAACACGTCCACCCTGCAATACACTACCAAGTGTTAGTGATCCCATAACTAGGGCCAGTGGCAACATGGACACACAATGTTACCTGTACTACATCCCACCTGTATGATATCAGGCTGTTATTGGTAACATATCATGCAGTACGTTCTGGCTCCCATGGGGAATATATTATGTGGATGCCATCAACATTACCAGGCTTCAGATACACAGACACAGATATGCAGATACAGGTATATATATACATGATTTTATATATACATATATATATATATATATATATATATATATATATATATATATATGTTTGTGTGTGTGTGTGTGTGTATACATATACATGCGACTACACATACACATGCAGCTATATGTAGAGTACAAAACATAAGTGGTAGGTGCATACAATATGGAACAGCCACTATGCCTACAGCTGACCCCTAAACGACTGGACACTGTATGTGCCACCCATACAATGACAATCATTGCCTGTAACATACACCCACAGAGAGGTCATAGGCAAAACAACACCCATAGACTTGCTGACATGGTAACCTGTCATTGTGTACTGTTACAATTCTACATGCCATGCCATATAGCTGTTCAGACACTGACAACTATATCAACAGAGTGATGCTACAGCAGACCAGTTAAAGTCATACAGTAGGTTGGAAAGGTTCACAGCTGTTGCTGTCCAGGTCAAGCCATTCACATTGTACAATAGGAAAGACACACTGGGCCACAGGATACCTAACAATCGACAGTATGTACTTCAGGTGTGTAGTTCAGCAGCCTCTATCTACACACTGTACAAACACAGTAGGTGGTATGGACGTCTTATGACCACATGGATTGTAACTGCTACATAACTTGGCATAACTGACACCATCATGTGCACGCCAACACACAGAACGGTTTGTATGGCAGGGGGCAGTAGTCCTGCAGTACCCAGATCCATGACAGTAATGTGTATATAGGTGAGGTATGTGGTGCTGTACATCCAGATACCTTAAGGCAGCTCAGCCCTGATAATCCCACATTTTGTAGCAGCCTAGGTCTTTTCTGATGCTCCTCCCTGGACTCAATTATACAGGGCCATATACCACTGTTACATACACTGGGCTCTGCAGTGAATGAGGGCACACATGTATTGTGTAGGTGGCACCCACACATATATGGCCCCAGCCCCACCATATGTGTGGGGGTCACAATGGCAGTGGACTGATGGCAGACATGGCAGTGTGTTATACTACCAGTCCACTATGGATCAACCACCAACAACATGACATATGTGCACAGCTTGGTATGTTGGTGATGGACAGAGGCTGGAATGTAGGCACATATGTGGACAACTATTGCCATACACTATGCAAGGTACAGGTGTTATAGGATAGTCTGTAGCATACCCTTAGTCAGGGAATTGCTGGTATGGATGCCATGGATGTAGCCATGTACCGGTAACACGCAACACACACACTGCCAGTGTATTATCTGACACAAGACCTGTGTGGTGGACAGACATGATGTGATAGGCACAGCTCCGGACAGCATGAGGCTAGGCCCACAGTTGTGTACTATGCAGATGGACTGCATTCCATGGCAAACTAGTATGTACACCAGCACCCTGTAACACTAGTATTGTACAATGCATGACACAACTCCACACACAGTCTGTCTGTACATCCTGATCTTCTGATGAATATGTGGCTGCCCTGAGTGTGCCAGTTCTCCTGTATGGGGTATTGATACATGCTGTCAGTAGCACTGCTGCCCACACATGGAATGGATGACCATAACACAGGAGATGTAATGGGTCCACGCGCACATGATGTGGGGATCAATAGTGGGTGGTTGCCATGACAGTGTTAAATGGGTGTAGTACACATGTGTATTCGTATATCTGCCTACTGGATATGTAAATGTACATAAATTCCCACCATAGTTCCTGGACATGAAGTGTAGACCACCTCAGCCCATATGTTCCCAATGTTGTAGTTGTAGGGGATGTCAGGTATCTCTATCAGGTGTACTAGTAGGCTATTGCTACTGTCATTGGGATTGTCTTCACAGACATGGTGTGTGTGTGGCAGGTCACATCTGCTCATAACATGTGTGCAATTGGTTACTGAACAACATCCAAAGGACATCAGTGTACAATACTGTTGCTAGCATGCAATGCTGCTGTGGACTGCAGCAGAGATATTGGTCAGTATATGTGTGGATCTGACACAGTCTGGACATTCCAGAGGTATACACATACTCCTTTAGTGCTACACATGTGTACCATGCCTCACAATATGGATGTGGATGGCCGTGTAGATGGGTATAACACATGATGACAGATATATATTGTCCATCATAGGTCATGCATTCACACACCCCCGCCTGGCCTGTAACGGAATGACCACTGGTACAGGGGTGCCATGGCCGCATACTACACAATAGGTATTGACATACATCTGCAATGCATCCCACTGCCCTGTCTGACATACATGACTGTTAGAGGAAGCCCAGCAGTGGGACATCTGGCTAGTATCTGCACATGACATCCCACTGGGTAGCTACACTCAGCTGCTAGGCATGTCACAATGCACTGTGCAGGCTGCAGGCAGACTGGCTCAACACTGGCCTACACCTCCCAAGGGGGAATGCACATGTACCTGCATATACTGCAGGCTCCACAGGCATGTCACAGCATAGGGTAGGATACACCTGTGTGACAGTGCATATCCACAACCAGTGTGATCACAGCTACAGCCACATATGGTTAGCTAGCATGGTATGACAGTATATGGACTATGTGTAAGACACCATCCTCATATGTGCCACTCACGGACTTCCCTACATATACTGGCCTGCTACACAGTTTGGTCTGGTGGGTGCCTGTGGTATGGGACACATGTATTTATGGCCCTACAAACATGTACGCCACTCCAGTACCATACAGTCGGGCAGCATGTAACATCTGCAAGTAGGGGAACTAGAACAATGTCATCTACTACAGACTGTATACAGGCTAAGGTACATATCAACACTACACACACTGTCGACATTCACCATAGGTACACAGACCTCAGTACTGTACGAACATCCTCAGAATGTGCAGGTAATGTAATGTAATATAACCCCTACTGTACATAATATGTGTAGCAGTCAGATATATCTGTGGCTTGTTCTCAGATATGATGCCACAAAGTACTGTGTACAGCACATATGCACCACTTCATGCACGACATATGTACAAAGGTTGACAAAGTTGTGGCTGGGAGCACATACACTGGACCAATATTGACATGCTGCTGTGATGACCACATACATTTACTGTTGTTACAGGGTTGTTGCAACATATGTCCTTTGAGGGATATGACGTCTGTGACTACCACAGCCTTCTCCATCTACTGACTGCAATCCTCACACTACCTTCAGCAGTCGACAGCTATATGCCCAGTGGGTGGCACATGCAGCCATGAACACAACACTGCCCAGGATGCAGATGACCCTGCAGATGGTGATTCCCCATCAACATGGGACTGACATGGCAGGTATTGAGACATGTACATCGGCCATATCCACACAAACACTGTGAAAGCAACATAACTCCAAATGTGGTATAGCGGCACTTACAGGCTGTAGTCAGGTCAGGCACATCCACCTCCCATTTGATGCACTGTTTCCACAGTGTATGTTGTTAGAGGTACACTGTAATTCATCTAGGATGTTGTCTGGCACAAGCCAGATCTAGTTCCTGCTCACAGTGGGTGACAAGGGCAAACACCACCATGATGTTCCTGGGTATTGGAGTGTGTTTCCATACAATTGGTGATGGGGATGTTACCACAGCTGTTTCACATACAATCAGCTAGGGGAGGGCTGTAATTCATGCAGAGGCCATCAGCTGATCACGAGCATTACCTACATTACACATGCTGCTGCCTAAGCAAGGCAGGTGTAGGTCTCCACGTCCACCTGAGAGGGGGTGGGGGATGCAGACAGAGGCTAATACGTGTCAGGGAGAGGTGGGAGGGTAAAACTGAGGCATGTTTTATGTCACATACCTAGCAGCACAGGGTATCAAACCCCTGACGACTATGTAGTGCTAGCACAGTCTGTTGCAATTATTGGATGCGCCACATGGGATACGTATTGTGGAGCACTCAGAATATATATGTGATGGGGAGTGACATCTGCAACAGGGATGCAGTAGCTGTATGGTAGATGACATATATGTGCGTGTTGGCATGAACAGATGCCAGCGTCAACACAGCTGCACTCTGACAAGGACACACACTCATTGACACACGTGGCAGGGCCAGGTATACAACTCATCGGTTGTGGGATTTCCACATCACATCACTGTGCAGGTATCCCATGCACTACACAGGTCATACGGGGGCTGTATGGGTGAAGGGTATGGGAAGGTGTCTGACATCAGACAGCATGCTGCAGTATGCCCATGGGGGTTGTAGGGAGTGTGGATGTGAACATCTGCAGCATGCAACACACACACAAACACACAGGGTGCCACTACTGACATGCATGTGTGCATGTCTGCACAGGTGTGGGGTGTTCGACTGCGCCAAATGGCTGTCCAAGGCTAGGCATTGGGTGTACCTTGGCATCAGGCCACATGATGATGGTCTGCATTGTGGTTCAGGGATGTAGTGTCTGCATTTGCCCACACAGGTGGGTATTGTATCCCCCAGCTGGTCACCTGGGTGACTACTGTGTGTCGGCATTGCTGTACATTGCTTGCCATGTCTGTGTTGTGCACATCTCCCACATGCATGTACACTGACATGTGGAACTGTACCTGGGGATGCCGGCCCATGTTGTGAACACAGATTATGATCAGATGTGCCAGTCCTGCCCACCTGTGGTGGGGGCTTGTAATGGCCAGCAGCTTTACCCTGAACCTACATGGCATTCCTTGGTGTCAGTGTCATCTGTCCATATGAGCATGTTATCAGGCATGGTATGTCCATTGTGGGTCACATGTGATGGCACCACAGGTGGTGCAGTTGTCCATTGGAGAACATAGGGAAGGTGCACTGTCTGCACGTATGTACATATTGGACAGACGGACTGGGTGTCATGCCCTCTGTGGGCCACCGCTGTCACTCCATAGTTACTATCACTGGCCAATGTGCAGTGTACTACTCACATATTGACTGTTACCTAGGCATGTGTGTGTATGACACATGGGGTGAGAGTGTGCTCTGGGTAATACTGGGGTTGCTAACTGTGATTGCCTGGCCTTGATGTCACATTTCTGGGTATGGCTCTGCACCCTGGCCTCTCAGCCATATCACGTGTTATCTCTGTACAGTGAACTATGTGATTTATAGTATACACACAGACACGTGCACACACACACACACACACACACACACACACACACACACACACACACACACACACACACACACACACACACACACACCTGTCATGTTTGGAGTAAAACCCCTATGACACTACAGCATTACGCAGTTATAGTAAGTGCCATGGATATTACTGGGGTAGTCCTTGCCCATACGTGTATATCACACTGACTGACTGATGGCAAAGTAGGGCTTTGAAATGACTGCAAGAGACTAGATTAAAATGCATTGCTCCCTACACAGACAGTGACACACACAATACATCCGGAACTGCCATGTGTGGGGATGGAACCCAACCATGCGTTTAATTCACACTACAGCAGTACACAGTCACAGCATGCGCTATGGAGATTACTGGGCTACAGCTCTCCCAGGGGAGTATTTCTAGGTGGGTGACATCAGCAGCCTTGCCAAAGTTGGGTATGCGAAATGTACGGGGTGTGTGTTACCTAAAAGCATTGCTCTCTACACAGTCAAACATGCATGCATACACACACAGTCAGCAGGTCGGGGGCTAGAACTCCCCGCTGATTCCTTAATCACACTATGCCCATACGATCATGCCAGAGGTGTATTTCAAGTTGCGTGACATCAGCAGCCTTGCCAAAGGAGGGTTTTCAACTTGTAAGGGGTGTGAGTGGCCTAAAACTTATTGCTCTCTACACAGTCAGTGACAGAAAAACATGCACATACAGACTCACACATACACAGTTGCCACATCTGGGGTTCGACCTCCTACCTAACTACATTATCACACTACAGCAGTACACAATTAAAGTATGCGCTACAGAGATTACTGGGTTACAGCTTTCCCAGGGGAGTATTTCTAGGTGGGTGACTGCAGCCTTGCCAAAGGTGGGTATGTGAAATGTACAGGTTGTGAGTTACCTAAAAGCATTGCTCTCTACACAGTCAGACATGCACGCATACACACACAGTTTGGCAGGTTGGGGGCTAGAACTCCAAACTAACTCCGTAATTACACTATGGCCATACGATGTTACGGGACATGGTACAGAGATTACTCGGTTATGATCATCCCAGAGGTGTATTTCAAGTTGTGTGACATCAGCAGCCTTGCCATAGGAGGGTATTCGACTTGTAGGGGTGTGAGTGGCCTAAAAAGCATTGTTCTCTACACAGTCAGTGACAGACAGACATGCACACACAGACTCACACACGCACAGGTGCCACATCTGGGGTTCGACCTCCTACCTAACTACATTATCACACTACAGCAGTACTCAGTTATAGCATGAGCTACAGAGATGACTGGGCTACAGCTCTCCCAGGGGAGAATTTCTAGGTGGGTGACATCAGCAACCTTGCTAAAGGTGGGTATGTGAAATGTAAGAAGTGTGAGTAACCTAAAACCATTGCTCTCTACACAGTCAGTGAGAGACTGACATGCACACACACACACACACACACACACACACACACATACACACACACACACACACACACACACACACACGCACAATGACACACACTGACACACACACAGTTGCCATGGCTGGGGTTAGAACTCCTACGTAACTAGTCTATCACACTACAGCAGTACACAGTTAAGGGATGCACCACAGGGATTACTGGCCTACAAGTCTCCCAAAGGTGTATTACACATTGGATAACCTCAGCAGGCTTCTCAGGGTACCACTATGGGGTGGCCACTGTGTGCATGGCCCATACACCATTCATGTAGGAGTGACACACTACAGGTGGCCACACATGAGGTCATATGTCACAGGTGAGTGTCTAGGGTAACTAGCTGACTATGTCCTTGTATTGCCATGTTGCACAGCTAGCACGTGGACCACATAGTTTGTGGTGCTGACAGGTACTGGTCGCTAGTAACAGCAGTGTATGAAATCTGCAACTGATGTGTTTGGGACCCTTTGGCTGTGTGTTCAGTGGGACAGGCTTGGATGGCTCCTTGTCACGGTCAACCTCTTCCAGACATCTATATCCATCTACCTTTGGCGTATTATGGTGTGTTGTCCTTACATATATGTCTGTATTCCTATCTACTGTGTGTGCAAGGCATGAGTGGTGCATACTGACATGTGTCTGCAGTAACTATTGCAACCACTGGATATGTCTGGTCCACTGGTGTTTGCATACATGACCTTCATGTGTTTAAGTGTGTGAGCATGCCCAGTATGACCTTTCAGTATGTTGATGACTAACATTGCCTTCATTACTCTAAGTATGTTAGCATGCCTATTAAGGCCATCTGTTATGCATGTGTGGAGCATGTCTGGTGGTTTGTACTGCACAGCTGACATTTGTGTTGTACAATGACAGGTAGCATGCTGTGTCTGCAGGGTATCCACCGATCATTTGGCATTGACTGCTGCAACATGTCTGCATAGCGGGGAGTACACCTGACTATTTCTATGTTTCTAAACAAGAGTGGGGGGGTGCACCTGCCTGTTACTGTATTTCTATGTGAGCTGAGGGGGGCACACCTGACAGTTGTGTACACATTTGCTAGGACTGTACTGGTATGTCCTGTAGTCTGATTCTGTCAGTGGTCTTACCCATCATGCTAGCTACTCCATATTGGTGTACTTCCGTTTCTATTTTTGATTGCATACACATTGGCTTCTGACTTACTAGCTGTCACAACTGACATCCCACTACCTGGCCTGCTATGATCTGTCCATGTAGGCCTGGGTGAGGGTCAGCCATACCCTTCATTCAGAGGCCATAGTAGGCATTTGTTTGTGTTTGTCTACACCTGTCCTGCTGGCTGTGACTGTTGTTGGGTATGTGACCCCCCCTCCTGACTGGCATATGTGAGTCACTTATCCTGTGGGTGTCCCAGTATTGTGGGTGGTGCTGCAGGGCTGCCTATGTTGGATGTACGTAGTACACTGCCTACACATAGTTAGGCACAGGTAGTGTAATGTTTGGCATCCCTTTTATTGTATGTGAGAGTCAGAGAGAGGTGCTATTCCATGGGTCTCTCCCATGTCAGTGGATCTGCTATGTGTTGCATCTTTGCCAGGGCATACTGGGCATGCCTCCTTCTGCCTACTGGGGCAAGCTCAGGTTGTTCCTCCTCCGAGTCACTCTGTGCCTGTGCAGGCCTTGGCATTGGTAGGGAGCTATATGGCCCTGTCCTTTGCTGCTCCTGCTGCAGCTGTTTCCACAGGATCATATTGTGTAGCATGGCAAATACAAGGATGATTTAGGAACATGTAGTTGGTGAGTACTGCAAGGCTCCACCGGATGTGTCCAGGCACTGGAACCATGACTTGAGCATCCCAAACACACCCTCTATTATCTTGCTCCGAACCAACTAGCGTTATTAAAATCTACCACTAATCCAGGAGCCAGACCAAAAGACTCTAACATTGCAGCGCCTTTGGGTTCCTCGTCAAAAAACTTTCTACCATATCCAGTGAAACAAAGATTTCAGAACAGAGGACGGTCTACAAGTCGAGGCCCAAGGAAAAGGAAGCTATCTACGGAAAGCTTCCACTCAACAGGACGAACAAAAAAGTGACTGGTTTATTATATAACTATTCTGACTACAATTTTTCTGATGCTGACATTTCTCTTTTGAACCGTGGCTTGAATTTTATTCCAGCCTGTTCTGATACACTAACTGATGTTTTAATTAATTTAAGACTGTTCTGTAGACGGGTAGCCTTAAAAGTTTATTTTAAAGAGAAACCTGATTCAAACAAAAATGTTGCACCCATTGTTTTTAAAAGGAAAAGCACTTTTATGCCCCCGTTACCCCATAGTATAGAATGTTTTTTACATACTTGCGAGCAGGACTTTTATGAATTATTTTCTACTAAAGTAAAACCTGGCTTTTTTAATCTAAATTTAGATGAATTTAACTCTTTGAAGCATATAAAACAATGTGATAAAATTTCTGTTAAACCTGCCGACAAGGGAGGTGGGATTGTGGTTTTGAACAGGGTTGATTATAACACCAATATGTGTCTAATGCTTAATGATGAAACGACATATGTAAAATTAGAATTAGATAGAGTGAATACCATCATCAAGAACGTACATGACATGCTGTATGATCTGCTTATTTGCAGACAGATTAATGAAGACATGTACAGTTATCTTCTGATAGATAATCCTATCATACCTATCATTAAAGGACTCCCGAAAATCCACAAGAATACTCACCCCATCCCACTACGACCCATAGTATCAGGCGACCACTGGGTCACTGCCAATGCCTCTTGTCTTGTAGAATTTTTACTCAGACCAGTGGTCGACACTTTTGATAGTATCCTAAAAGATACCTACCACCTTTTAGCGTGCTTGTCAGAGATACAACTAGATATTCAACATCATGATTACATTCTGATTACTTTGGACGTGAAGAACCTCTTCACTTCAATTCCCAACGATCTGGGTATTGAGGCTATAAGAGACGTATTAATGTTGGATAAATCCTTTTCCAATGATAAGCAGCTACTTATATGTCAGTTATTGGATGTGATATTAAACAACAATGTATTTATGTTCTTAAATGAGTATTACCTACAGAAATGGGGGGTGGCGATGGGCACCCCGTGTGCAAACACCTATTCTAACTTGGTTGTTTTGGCCTGGGAACGTTCCCATTTATTTACCCACCCCCTGTTTACACAGATAGTAACCTATAAACGTTTCGTAGATGATATTTTTATTGTATGGAAAGGCACAGAGTCTGATTTTGTCAAATTTTTGAATTACCTTGAGAGCACCTCCACTTTTCTACGGTTTACTATGGAATGCTCTACTAAATCCATTAACTTTCTGGATGTTACACTAACTATCAATGACGATGGCATTATAACCTCGACTATCTATAGAAAACCAACATGGAGGAACACACTTTTATCTTTTGACAGTATGCACCCTAGGTATGTCTTTCCTGGCATCATCAAGAGTCAATTTACTAGATTAAAAAGACTCTGTAAAGACCCACACTCGCTACAACTTGAAGCAGACCATTTAGAATTATTATTTAGAGAGAGAGGTTATAATTCAGGGTTGGTCACAAACACCAGGAATAATGTAATTAGGACTACATTAATAAGCCACCAAGACACAAATACCGTAAATAGTAGATGTTCTACAAGATGCAAAGACTTTGTACCTATAATTTTGAATTTTACTAGTATCATCAATGACATCAAAAAGGTCTTTTATAACAATTGGAAACTACTCATGACAGATCCCTTTGTTAAACAATTGATAGGGAACAAACCACACTTCATGTTTAAGAATAGCCCGAATTTAAAACAGTTATTATGTAATGATAAGGGTACCAATGATGAATTAAATTTACCATTCACTAACAAGAAAGGTACCTTTCCCTGTTATAATTGCAGGAGGTGCAGCCATATTTCAAAAGAAATAGATTTTAAACATCCTACTTTGAACTATAGTTTTCATCCAAGATTTTATGCTAATTGCTGTACCAAGAATCTTATTTATTTGGCCACGTGTAAAAACTGTACAGTGTTTTACATTGGCCTCACTAAAAGATGTTTGAAAGACAGAATTTATGGTCATCTTTATGACATTCAAAAGAAAAATGAATTAAACGCATTAGCCAAGCATATCTTGGAACAGCCCCACCACAGCTTTGAGTTTAAGGTATTGGAGATAGTTACACCTAATAGAAGAGGTGGTGATAATTCAACACTTCTAAATAATAAGGAGTTAAAATGGATATTAAGATTGGCTGCACACATACCTCCTGGCATTAATAACCAAGTTTCCATTAAACCAGTTTTGGAATCTAGATAAAACTTTACATATACATGTTTATTAATGGAGAGTACTCATGATTTGTAATAAATATTAATTTTTAATTTTTAAAAAAACTTTTTATTTTAACATGGATATATTATTCCATACTTCTTATATTGCTCTTTTGCACAATATTTTATTTTTTTGTCAAATCAAATCTCTAAAAATATTTTCTACACAAAATATTTTCTACACACAATAGGCTTTCTCAAACAACAGCATTTTAATGGTTGTACTCACTCATGTATGTATCCATCCAGTACCATAGGTTGTATTGTGTCTATCTTACTAATCACCTTTTAAGCATCACATAAATTATTATTCATTCACTGGTCTTGCATATTTATATACATTATATATTTTTTATATATATTTTTTATATATATTTTTTATATATTTATACATTCTATACATATGTAGCGTAACTAGGTATATATGTTTTATCAAACTTCCACACATTTTTTAACATTTAATATTTTATATTTAATTTATTTAAAATTTGATATTTAATGTTCACTTGTCTCCCAATTTAGTGATATGGAATTTGAATAATTGCAACCAATGATCTTGATTAACAATTGTATTTATCAATAAATTGTGAATTCACCAAATAGCAGAAACATAAATTATTGGAGCCATAAATAGGGGATTCACACTCCAGTAAATAGATATTTATATTTCTCTATTTATTTTTCTATTCATTTTCCTACTCATTTTCTATTCATTTATTCATTTATTCATTTATTTATTTATCTATTTGATTATTAAATATACAACACCATGATCAATCACAATTCATGATCTTGATCAATAGTCAAATATACCAGTTTAACTATGAATGAATTTATTAAACATTAGCAATATGATTCTTTGGTGTTATCGTTAGTGGGTTTACATTTGAATAGATAGGTATCTATTTATTTATTTATTTATTTATTTATTCATTCAACTGTTTATTTAACTTATTTATTTACTTATTTATTTATGCAACATATTGCTATAGAGCCATTAGTAATATAGTACAACACAGTAAGCTCTACACCCATGTCAATGTATTACATTATGTTTGTGAAACTGAATGTGTTTTAAATGTGCTAATCCATTTTATATATCAGGTGGCTATTATAATTTAGTTTTATTCAAACTTTCATGGTTTATGAAAATATTCGTCGCCAGCACCAATTCACAGAGTCTAAAATTATATCGAACTGCAGTTGTACTATGGTATACGAACACTTTTAGTGTTCAGTGTTCATGAAGAATTCAGGTTCCCTTTAAAAAGGAATGCAGCACTCAAAAAACTCCTTTAATTAGCATGTATTAACTTTTTAATTAGAAAATTGCTTGAGTTGTTGGTTTTAATTTGGCGCCTTTTTAGATTTATTTGTATAAATAGTTGCTTTGAATTTTAGATGTATTGTCTGATGAAGCGTGGTGGTGACCACGCGAAAGCGCTTACAATAAACGTTTTGGTCCTTATATATTGGATTATCTGCTACCTATTTTAAGAAAGTGAATTTATACTTCGTGATTTAATGACTTTATGCTGTATTCCATTGCTTACTGCATACTGAATCTTTACTACATACTGAACTAACGGAGCTGTTGCTTCTGACTTATTGCTTTGCCGCTACACTTTTTGTGAGCTTCAAGTCTGTATCGGATACACTAGACTTTTACACAGTTTCGTGGTGAGAGAGCCTGGTTGTTTTCTCCATGATTCTTGTTTGTGCATGTGCCTCATTATGGAGTTCTTGTTCGGGTGTCTGTGTGCATTTCTGATGGGTGTCATCAGCCACAGCTCCAGTGCGTATCCAGCATCCCCCACTAGGTGACCATGTGGGATGTCCCCATTGGCAAATTTCTGGTACAGCTGTGTCAGATGCCAGATGTGGGAATTGTGATAACTTCCAGGGCAGCCAGCACACACATTCAATATTATGCCCTGGGCATCACACACAACCTGGCAATTGATAGAGGGGAAGTCCTTGCGGTTATTGTAAACCCTACCCTACTCAATGGGTGGTGCTTTGATGCATAAGTGCGTGCAGGCTATTGCACCCACTACCTCAGGGTATTCCGCTATTTGGTGGAAGAGACGCATACTGCTGGCCAACGCCTCATGGGTGAGGGGGAAATATAAATGCTCACCGACATGTGCTGCAATTGGCATCCAGGAACTGGTGAAGTACCCTGGATCCTGATGCTTGTGAGATCCCCATCATATCCCAGTTGGCCTTTGGAAGGTACCCTTAGCTAGTATTCTTAGGCCTACACATACCTTCATTTCCACTGGGATGGGTTCCCCCTCTGTTAGTTCTGTGTGTCAGGTGTGGCCGGCACAGCTCAACAATCTGCTGTAGGACGTCCCTGTCCACCCTATAGCGCTCCATCTCCAGCTCATGTAGCCCTTGGTAGGTCAGCCTGGGTCTGTACATTCTTCTCCGTCTCCTCACTTTGGGTTGGTCGGCAGCATTTCCATCCTCGCCACCCTCAGCCTCTTCCACAAGTTGTATGATAGCTATTGCAGCCCCTAACATTTTGCTGTTGTGAGTGTTAAACATTCCCCGCATGTTTACACCGGTGGTGTAGGGTGTGGGAAAAAATAGAGGGGTAGGTGTTTGCATAGATTTTAGTGGCATTCTGGGCTGGGCTGGTCTGCTGCCTGTGTAATTGGCTGGTTCCAATCTGTTTCACCTGGCAGCGAACCTAGTACCCCTTGATTAGCTTCCTACTGCTGCTTTCCCTTCCCATTCCCCTTCTGATTCATCCCAGGGGCATGCTGCGCAATTGGTGTACTGCAATGTGCACACTGCTACTATTTCCTGGGTTCACTTCCTTTATCTTCCTGTAGATTGTGTAGCGCGCACACCCGCTTACACTGTGTCGTACGTGCTGGGAAGGTTTAGACAAACCTCCTGGCTTTGCTGTGCTAAGCTGGATGCAACCCTGAGCCACAGGGCTCCAATCCGCTGACAGTAAACCTGAAACCTCTCACACATGATGTCACCTACCTCCTAGTCTTGCATTCAGCTATCCATACTCATACACTGTTAGGACCTGCCTCTCATGCTGGGGAAAACCATGATTCACTATCCTTACCCTCATTTGCATAGAATTGCCTGCTAATGCATAGTTACATGTGTCACACTGTGCCACCTCTCTTAGCAACCACTACTCACTGGCCAGATTGTCATTTGCCTGCCATTGACTTGCATGGCAGAATACTGATTTTAGTTAGACTGTTGTTTTTAGGTTTATTTTCTTATTTCCCCACTGGTCCCGTTTGCGCGCCACTGCCCTAGGCTTCAACAGACATGATCGGCAGGCATATCATAAAAGTTGTATTTTGTACATTTGGCATTGTTTGCAATGCCAATGGCCTTCTTCTTGGCCATTGGCATGCTTCCTCAATGCTATGCAGCCTTTATTTGGAGCTGCCATAGCTCTGTTTTGCAGTTTGCAGTGCCGTACTTGGTTACTAACCGAGTACATTTCTACATATTATGCTAGTCCTGCATGCCCCGATTCCTGCTTCCTGGATGGCAAATTTACCTCATTTGCATGGTTTTCACCTGCAAATGGGGTGATTTGCATACGGGGGCTGGGGACATGCAGCACGGATGCTACAGTGCTCTCGCACGTCAGATGTGCACGTACGTGGATTGCTCTGCCGCCATATTGGCAATATTTCATCTAACACTAATCATGCACGCCATGCAAGCTTTTGAGAATCCAGGGGGACAGTCTTCCAAAAAATCTGGTTAGGTTTTAAATTTTGTCTGAAGAAGTTAATTTTCTTTTGAATGAAAGTGCTTATCAATAAGTACGTTTTTAGTGTCCATGGCTTCCATTACTCAGGCAAAGTGGTTTGGTTTTCGTAGTTTTTTATATCTTAACATTTACTTGAGTTTGTTCAATTAAAGAAATATGAAATGATAAAGAAGCAACATAGACAGATATTTCTGCCAGGGGTGTATGGTTTTGTAAGCTATAGGGATCATTTGATCTAGTGAATTGTATGAAATAAATGTTACTGTGATTTTATTTTAGAATAAATGTTTTAACTGTTAACATTCAAAGTCAAATAACACCAAAGTGGCATGCAACAACCTTTTATTAACTTTTTCATGGCTGTTAATATGCACACTATTAAACAGGAGGATTTTCAATGCTTAGTGATCAGTTTTACTAAGATCACCCTGAATCTTATAGATTTCACTGGGGAATTGCTTCAGCTTTTTGTTCAGTGATGTCTCCCATACATAGTTGATTAGACTACTCAGTGTCAAAAAATATGGCTTAATATTAATTGTGTTAATCAAAACAATTTATAACATGCAGTACATAATCAAGTTTGTGATGGCAATATCTTAGATATCATACTGGCAAACCAAACATATTTTCGCTTAGAAAGAAACATGTTAAAGCAAACTCAGCCCCATGGCTATCATAGGAAACAAAAGAAGTCATATGGTAAAGAAATAGGAATTGGAAAACCTAGCAGAAAACACACACACACACACACACACACACACACACACACACACACACACACACACACACACACACACACACACACACACACTTACAAGAATTCAAACAACACAGAAATAGCAAGCCCAAAATATTCTGGTCAGTTGCTTAAGCCAGGTCATATTTCCAAACCTCACCCTTTAACTACATCCAACAATCATACTAAAATGGCTGATACCTTCAATTTCCATGTCATCCAATTAGTCTCAAACTTACTAAAAAACTCACCTCAAAACAAAGCTGCATCTATAGATACACCTAACAATTCCCCCAGTAAGCTAACATTTCAACCAGTCTCCACTGCACTATATAAAACTAGTACTGAAACTAAAATCTACCTCTCTGGACCCCAATAATTTAGCAAGCATGTACCTTAAAATGGCAGCTGAAGCTATTATCTATCCAATATCAATACTCATTAAGAATTGCATTAGTGAATTTTACACCATACTACTTTGGAAAATGAAAATGAAAATGTAATTGCATGCTATAGGCCCATTGTGATACTCTCTCCTTATCAAAAATGCTTAAAAAGGGTATACAGTCACAAATCCTAAAATTTAGCACACAAAATACATTATTCTCTCCATCATAATATGGTTTCTGTCCCCATCACAGTACCTCCACTTCACTTTTAAGTTTCATCGACAGAAACCAAGGAAAATAAGGATCAGCCCCTTTTCTTGACCTGTTACATTACTTCATATTCCATCCTTCAACAAAAACCTAGCGATTTAGGTCTGCTGGTGAAATCTCTATAATGGTTCTAAACCTACATTTTAAGTAGATCTCAAGCGGTAAAATGGTTTGAAGACATCTTCTCTTACCTCCCTGTTGTGGTAGGTGTTCTACACGATTCCATTCTAGGGCCCCATCCTGTTTAATATTCTTATTAACAACCTCAATGAGGCATGTAAAATTGCCTCCCTAATTCAATATGCTAATGATTCCACAATCATCTGCTCAACAAACAATCAAGTCATCCTACAAAAACTAACTTTTGACTCCTTTTCTTCCATAGAAACCTGGCTACCTACCTCCAAGCTATTATTGAAGGTAAACAAATACAAATTAATATTTTTTGCCCTAAAAAATTATCTGTTTAATAGCTATATACTCTCTGTTACTTCTTCCAACAATACTAAAATCAAATTCATCCCACAAATAAAAATACTAGGTGTCTATATTGACAAAGACCTTAAATTCAACTACCATAATATCTGCCATGTTGTAAAGAAAACTCACAAAAGGCTAGGCTCCTTTTATGGAGCCAAAACATACATGTTTGACAAGACAAGAAAACATACTACCACCTCCCTTTTACTCCCCTCCCATGGATACTCAGCACCTATTCTTTATAACTTATCATCAATTCAGAAGAACAAAGTAGAGCAATTCTATAACAATGTAGCTATATTTGCTGCTAATCTCCAACCTAGAGCCCACAAAAGTACTGTCCTTACATCATTTCACTGACTCAAATTACCACATTATCTAAATTACTCTCATCTTCCTTTCATATATAGTTGTATCCACAATCCAGAAGATTGTGCATTCCTAAGCAACCTTACAAAGCAAACAGTCCATTAAGATCTCTATACTTTGATGATACACTCTTCATGTATCCAACCTCTGGAACCTAATTCCCAATGTCAATCAAGCAACAGCCCACCCTAAAAGCATTCAAACAACTTTTAAAATCTCACCTATTTGAGTCTTCACTCTGCAGCAGCACAGGTCTATAGTAAAAAGACAAAATAAAATACCTATTGTCTATCCCTAAATTCCCTCTGACCCATCCCATGCATTCTGTAATGTAACTGCCAGATTAATCTTCTTCTATCTATCCACTAG